>NC_048592.1:31034276-31334276 GCF_013265735.2 Oncorhynchus mykiss | reverse complement strand
TCTCTCTCCTTTTCTCACCATCCAGAGACCCTGGTGGTAAACGCTACAGTCTCTCAGCCAAATATGTGATTGAAATAGCTGCAAAGAGTCGCTGTGATAACAGCTTGTGGTTTTTTTCTTTCAACTTTCTCAAACATGCTATAGAAATAAACGTGGGCTTTGACTTGCTGTCTCTGAACCACCAGTCTATATCTGCAGCTCAAGCTAATGTTCTTGAAACCATATCTGCGCAGAGAGAAAGTATGTGACTGCTGTTCCTGGAAAGTATATATAGTATTTTACCTGTGCAATGCTGTCGCTTCAACACCACATAGTCCCTGTGAATCTCTCAGAAGACAACTCAGTTCAAAACACTTGATTGTGCAATATGTTAGTTATTTGAGGGTTGCTTTCCAGACCCAGATTAAGTCTGCTACTCCTGGACTTAAAACATTGTGCTAAATAGAGATTCTCCATTGAAAGTGCTATTAAATCCAGGACTAGGCTTAAACTTAGTCTGGGAAACCAGCCCTGAAAGTTTCAACTGAATCTTCTTGACTGCAATCCACTCTAAAAGTGATGCAACAAGGAAAATGACTTTAAAGTCAGGTCTGTTAAGCTCTCGGGTGGTGCAGCGGTCTAGAGGCGTCACTACAGACCACGGTTCGATTCCAGGCTGTATCACAACCGACCGTGATTAGGAGTCCTATAGGGCTGCGTCTCGTCCAGGTTAGGGAAGGCCGTCGTTGTAAATAAGAATTTGTTCTTAACGGACTTGCCTCGTTAAATAAAGGTACAAAAATAAGCCTACCACTGATAGACTAATCTTATGTATCTGCGGGTTTTATAAAGCCGAGCAGGTATTCTCAGACATTATTAACAGCTCAGTGGACTGTGAGCCTCCACAGTCCATTTTGTAGCTCATGTGACTCAAGCATGTTTTTGATTCTTGTCCAATTTACCAAAGAATATTAAGCTACACAGTGTATCAAAATAGTCTCCCCAATGTACGTAAAGCAGTCAGAGGCAGATCATGGGGGTTGGAATCCAGTAAGAGTGGAGTCTGTTGTGGAGCCTCCATCAGTGTTGAGACATCTCTATAAAAACCACACCGCTATCTAATCACCTCACAAGTTCCTCTGGCCCACTCACACAAACCACACAAACGTGAAGCGCTAAGGAAACACACACACACACACACACACACACACACACAGCTAAGGAAAAAAACACATGGACACGCACACACAAACACACACACAAACCTTACTTTAACTTCACCCACTGCCTCCCCTCATTCAACCACAGCCCAATGGGAACAACAAGCCAAATCTGACTGAACCCCCAGCTGCCAACTGCTCCCTCCAGATAGGGCTGCAATCGAGAACACAATGCATGATTTACTGTGTCGCAGTCGAAACAAAACCACAAGACAGTTCTTCTCTCAGAGGGATAGCATCTTGTTCTCCCTTCAAATCTTGTCATCTGAACTAGTAAATCAGTGGTTGTGAGGAAGAAAACCCTATAGTCCCCTTCTGTCCACACTGTGTCTCGTTTCTTTTCCAACTGTCCCACACTCTTAGAAAAAAGGGTTCCTAAAGGGTTCTTCGGCTGTACCCATAAGAGAACCCCTTTTGGTTTCCAAGTTGAACCCTCTGTGGACCGCGTTCTACCTGGAACCAAAAATGGTTCCTCAAAGGTTTCTCCTATGGGGACAGCCAAATAGCCTTTTTATGTTCCAGGTAGCACCTTTTTTTCTAAGAGTGTATGATCATAAGATTTCTTCTTCAAATCAGTGTATCTTTACAGTTTCTCCATCAATGAGTCATGCATGCTTCTTCTTTTGTTTGGGTTCCCCTGTATTGTATGTTATATAAGATTATGAATTACGAAGGTCAAGAAAGTGGAACAAACAGCAACTTGAATGTGCATTTTCCTTAAACTGCACAGAAAGGTAAACGATATACAGCTACAGACTGTAGGCCTATTTGGCTATATTTTGGCATGATTTTGTCAATAATTAAGTTTTTGAAAACACTCTCTCCTGGACTTGCTGGATGCTATAAACAGGTTACAAATCACCTCCTCAGAAAAGGAGTACCTCATCAATCTGATCAACAAGACCCCTTGTTAGCAAGCCGCCAGGCCAATTTCTGGTTGTAAATCATCCAAAGTGGGCAAATACTAGGAATCTCATGGAAACAGACGTGTGGAAATCTACTCAGAGCTTCCTGGTTATTGTGCCCCTCTTTAGGAGCATGTTGGAGTTTGTTGCTGAGAGGTCAGGGTTCACAACCACGCTCTCCGTGTCGTGTGATTTTCTGATACACTTGACTGCGTTCAGTGCAAAGAGCTTATTGATAGGTTATTGATTTACAGCTCTGTGTTGAAGAGCTATGATTCATAGTAACATTGAAGTCTTCCTGGTAGCCACTGGTTACTGTCTTCTCAGTACATTGGTAGTTTTAATCTCCCTTGTTAAATATTCCTAACAGGACTGCTTCAGAGCTCATTGTTGATATTGATAAGATGTTTGACTTGTTTGGACAAAATAGACCCCATTTTCTACTTCATGCACGCACGCACGCACGCACACACACACACACACACACACACACACACACACACACACACACATAGTAATGACTCCACGGATGTACTTTAATCTGTGTTTTGACTAGGATTGCAAAAGGAGGGTATAATATTGGAAAATGTCTCAGTTTACCAGTAAACCACCAGATTTTGGTATCTTTCAAAGTTGTTTTGGAATTTTATGAAATAACATCTCGTGGCCTTTTTGGCTACTTTGGATTATCACATCTGTAACTATCTAAAGAAAATGACAAAGCTGGAAAACGTTCTCCTAAATACAGTGCCTTCAGAAAGTATTCATATCCCTTGATTTATTCCACATGTGGTTTTGTTACAACCTGAATTAAAAAGGGATTGTATTTAATACACACAGACCCCATAATGACAAAGTTTTTTTAGAAATGTTTGCAAATTTATTGAAAATGAAATACAGAAATATGTCATTTACATAAGTATTCACACTCCTGAGTCAATACTTTGTAGAATCACCTTTGGCAGCAATTACTGCTGTGAGTATTTCTGGGTAAATCTCTAAGGGTTTTGCACACCTGAATTGTACAATATTTGTACATTATTCTTTTTAAAATTCTTCAAGATCTGTTAAGTTGGTTGTTGATAATTGCCAGACAGCGATCTTCAAGTCTTTTCATAGATTTTCACGCCGATTTAAGACAAAACTGTAACTAGGCCACTATGGAACATTCAATGTAGTCTTGGAAAGTAACTCAAGTATATATTTGGCCTTGTGTTTTAGCTTATTGTCCTTCTGAAAGGTGAATTTGTTTCCCAGTGTCTGTTGGAAAGCAGACTGAACCAGGTTTTCCTCTTGGATTTTGCCTGTGCTTAGCTCTATTCTGTTTATTTTATCCTAAAAAACTCCCTAGTCCTTGCCGATGACAAGCATACCCATAACATGATGCAGAAAATATGAAGAGCGGTACTCACTGATGTGTTGTGTTGGATTTGCCCCAACATAACGCTTTGTATTCAGGATATTAAGTTGATTTATTTGCCACATGTTTTGTAGTTTTACTTTAGTGCCTTATTGCAAACAGGATGCATGTTTTGGAATATTTGTATTGTGTACAGGCTTCCTTATTTTCACCTTTTTCACTGTCATTTAAGTTAGTATTGTGGAGTAACTCCAATGTTGTTGATCCATCCTCAAAGCCATTAAGGTCTTTATCTGTTTTAGTCACCATTGGCTTCATTGTGAAACCCCTGAGCGCTTTCCTTCCTGAGTTAGGAAGGACGCCTGTATCTTTGTAGTGACTGGGTGTATTGATACACCATCCAAAGTGTAATTAATAACTTCACCATGCTCAAAGGGATATTCAATGTCTGTTTTTTTTACCCATCTACCAATAGGTGCCCTTCTTTGTGAGGCATTGGAAAACCGCCCTGGTCTTTGTGGTTGAATCTGTGTTTGGAATTCACTGCTCGACTGAGGGACCTTATGTGTGGGGTACAGAGATGAGGTAGTCATTGAAAATAATATTATAATAATAAAATAATATTGACTTCTGAACTTTTACATTTTTTAAATGTAACCTTTATTTAACTAGGCAAGACAGTTAAGAACAAATTCTTATTTACGATGACTTATTTAGTCTTGCCATAACGAAAGGGTTGAATACTTATTGACTCTAGCCATTTCAGATTTTCATTTTCAATGAATTTGTAAAAATTTCTACAAACATAATTCTACTTTGACATTATGGGGTATTGTTTGTAGGCCAGTGACACAAAATCTCAATTTAAATTCAGGCTGTAAGACAACAAAATGTGGAAAAAGTCAAGGGGTGTGAATACTTTCTTAAGGCCCTGCATAAACCATCAATGTTTAATAGAAGTGTTTCAGCATGAAATATCCTTAAAATATGTTTTACACACTTGTATTTATTTTACTTTGTTAAAATGTCTTTAATGTAAATGTTTTGGTGTCAAACTGGTGGCAGCTGTGAAAAAAAGTTAATAGTTGGAAGAGTTTCAGAGTTAATGGAAAATAATGCCATCGTTGATTAGATATTTTTTTAATTGATTAGGCCAAATAGTCTAACCTGTTAGACTGTTCACCAGGCGCCGAAGACGTGGATGTCGATTAAGGCACCTCCCTGATTCAGAGGGGTTGGGTTAAATGCAGAAGACACATTTCAGTTGAATACATTCAGTTAAACAACTGACTAGGTATCCCACTTTCCCTTTCCCTATCCACTAGAAAGTAGACACAGATATTTAAAAAGATAATACTCTACATTAATATATTTAAAGGTTATTCAAGTATAAATTACCAAAGTTACCATATATTGCTATAGATTACCTGCTAATTACCAAAATTACAGAAGATTATCTTTGGTAGATCAGTTATCTTTGGTAAATTACCAGTAGCTTTGCAGACCTAGTTTTGGCAGAGAAATTTTCTTCTGAAAATAAACTCTGTCTGCTTCGCTGAATAAGGTGTGAGAAGTCTGGTCAAAGTGTCACATAGCTGACTGAGCACAAAACACTTTTTCAAACAGGAGTTACTAGATCTCAGCGCCATCTCCACTACTTCCGCTATATATTTGGCATGTAATTTACTTATTCCTTGTAGGGTAATCTATCGTAATGAGTAAGCTTTGGACAAATTTGCCTTTTCCGAGCCAGACAGCCCATAGTAGGTACTGACACAAATGTGGTTTTATGTAGGCCTTTATTGTAATTAGGGCTTAAAACCACTTTTGTGTTGAATGGAAAAAAACTAGGACTTCACTGAATTGACGTTCTGCATCCACAGTCATCCTATGCAAGATATGTCTGTTCAGCTGCAGCACCAGTCAACCATGGGCGGCTTCTCACTCAACCACCTAGGCCTATTACAGGCACTACAAGATGACTGGACTGTACTGGATGGGCACTCAGGGCACGTGCCCCAGGGCCCCCGACCTTCAAGGGGGCTACCAACCAAAATATTTTTTAGGTTGGGGACCCCCAGATACCATAGGATAGCAAAATCTTTAGAATTACAATAAAATTAGCTTTAAAACTATTAAATTATCACTCAGTCTCATGGAAAAATGTGTAGAATAGCAGGAAATGTGAACAATATCATGAGATAAGCTATAAAACAGCACATTCTTTCTCTGACCCATTGCAAAAAGTATAGAATTGCAGGAAATTAGCTTTAAAACTGCACATTTCCTCATAGCCTGTGTAGAATGTGTAGAATAGCATTCTAAAACATTTTTTCAACACACAATTTGTTGAAATGCATGAAGTTATCTGTTTTCACCCCCCAAAAAAGGTTGGTCCCCTGGGGCCCCAAATGGGGTAGTCCGGCTCTCCTTTCACAGTTGCAATCTCTTGCGAAACCAGTTCTGCAGAACAGAGCTTGAGAATGGCAGTGACCTGTTCACTAGGACCCAATGTGACTGAATGACAGCAGTGATGTTCTCACTGAGAGTGAGAGAGAAAGATCTTAACAGTCATTTTATCCAGAAAAGGAGAAGACATTGGTTCCTTTTTAAGGGTTGAGTGATCTACAGATAGGGCTAAATTTGAACAAACTCATAGTGCGATGAAGAAATCTAAATGTTTTATCTTTCTATATCCTGAGACCGGGGTTTGAGTCGACCGGCTAGGCAGTTGTTTGTTATGTACTTGAACGGACATATCAAACTCTGGGAAACGTTATTTAATAGTTTATCCGTCATTGATGTGCTACTGTACTGTTATCTCTCTATATGTATATAATTATAAATGAGAAACACTGAAAAGTTTGCAATATAGTGCGAAGAGAACATCATTTGGCTAATCAGAATGCCGTAATGTTCTAAAACCTTTTGAATGTTCTTCAAATGAACTGTCAACCTTTTGGATCTTATCTCAAAGTCCGTTTCACAAACACGACAAGGAGGTGGGAAAAGTTTCAATTTTAGGAGGATGGGTAATGTGATTTTAACATCATTTAATAAACAATGAATGATAGACAACTTCAATATGTATGGTAATAACATTTGTTTGGAATTTTCAAAGAGTCATCAATATTTCACCTTGTGAGTGAGGTACACACACAATAGTGATGTTTAACATAAACATTTCAAGCACCCTGTCCTATAGTTGACCCCTGTGAGTCAGGACCTTCCCAAGGCTTGACTGCTACATGAACTAGGTTGATTAATCAAAGCAGAGTGCTCATTGGGTGAGGTTACCACATATAGGTCAATGGTCTCTACTCATCACCACCGGCCCTACCAGGGAAGAGCTGGATCAGCAGACTGGGCATGGCTGCTTCAATGTCAAGGGAGACTCTGTCCCAATATATTCACACTAGCATACCATTTAGTATGAAGCAATGTATTGAACATGCATTCTAAGTGGTATACTTAGTATGGGTATTGCAATGTGGCCATTTTTAAAACTGCATTCCAATAGGTAACCAATTTTGGCAAACCTTAACTAATTTCTTATAGAGTTAGGATTTACCCTTGCTTACTTAACTGTCCCTGCCATCGGTCTCTAGGACAGCAGAGCAGATACCGTGGTTGTCCCTGCCATCGGTCTCTAGGACAGCAGAGCAGATACCGTGGCTGTCCCTGCCATCGCTCTCCAGGACAGCAGAGCAGATACCGTGACTGTCCCTGCCATCGCGCTCCAGGACAGCAGAGCAGACACCGTGGCTGTCCCTGCCATCGCTCTCCAGGACAGCAGAGCAGATACCGTGGCTGTCCCTGCCACTGCTCTCTAGGACAGCAGAGCAGATGCCGTGGCTGTCCCTGCCATCGGTCTCTAGAACAGCAGAGCAGATACCGTGGTTGTCCCTGCCATCGGTCTCTAGGACAGCAGAGCAGATACCGTGGCTGTCCCTGCCATCGCTCTCCAGGACAGCAGAGCAGATACCGTGGCTGTCCCTGCCATCGCTCTCCAGGACAGCAGAGCAGATACCGTGGCTGTCCCTACCATCGCTCTCCAGGACAGCAGAGCAGATACCGTGGCTGTCCCTGCCATCGCTCTCCAGGACAGCAGAGCAGATACCGTGACTCCACTGAATTATCGTTCTGCATCCCCAGTCATACTATGCAAGATATGTCTGTTCTGCTGCAGCACCAGTCAACCATGGGCGGCTTCTCACTCAACCACCTAGGCCTATTACAGGCACTACAAGATGACTGGACTGTACTGGATGGGCACTCAGGGCACGTGCCCCAGGGCCCCCGACCTTCAAGGGGGCTACCAACCAAAATATTTTTTAGGTTGGGGACCCCCAGATACCATAGGATAGCAAAATCTTTAGAATTACAATAAAATTAGCTTTAAAACTATTAAATTATCACTCAGTCTCATGGAAAAATGTGTAGAATAGCAGGAAATGTGAACAATATCATGAGATAAGCTATAAAACAGCACATTCTTTCTCTGACCCATTGCAAAAAGTATAGAATTGCAGGAAATTAGCTTTAAAACTGCACATTTCCTCATAGCCTGTGTAGAATGTGTAGAATAGCATTCTAAAACATTTTTTCAACACACAATTTGTTGAAATGCATGAAGTTATCTGTTTTCACCCCCCAAAAAAGGTTGGTCCCCTGGGGCCCCAAATGGGGTAGTCCGGCTCTCCTTTCACAGTTGCTATCTCTTGCGAAACCAGTTCTGCAGAACAGAGCTTGAGAATGGCAGTGACCTGTTCACTAGGACCCAATGTGACTGAATGACAGCAGTGATGTTCTCACTGAGAGTGAGAGAGAAAGATCTTATCAGTCATTTTATCCAGAAAAGGAGAAGACATTGGTTCCTTTTTAGGGGTTGAGTGATCTACAGATAGGGCTAAATTTGAACAAACTCATAGTGCGATGAAGAAATCTAAATGTTTTATATTTTATCTTATTTATCTTTCTTTCTTTCTGTCCCTGCCATCGATCTCCAGGACAGCAGAGCAGATACCGTGGCTGTCCCTGCCATCGCTCTCTAGGACAGCAGAGCAGATACCGATGGGCAACCAAATGGAGCAGTGGTTCAGTTGCCAGACTACAAACTGGCGGGCTCTATGAGGATGAAATCTAACATAATTCAGCTAGCCAGCTAGTTCAGTCACAGATAGAACAATGAAGCAGATTTTTCACCGAATGATTAAATGTGAAGGATCCGGTTGGAGTTTTCACTCACCACCAAATATGGCGATGAGAGGAAGCCCAGTGGCCGGCAGTGGGAGAAGATGGGGCGAGATTTATTTTGTACGACATTCTGCTAATTTTCTCATTGATGAAACATTTGATCTCAGTACAGTTTTCTGTTTCCAAAACTAGAATATGTTGCAAAACGAGTGGACTAAGTTTGTAGACTTTACCCTTTGCCAAAGTTTCTAAAAATTGTTGTTTTTTAGAAGGAGTGCAAGGGTGAATTGAGTTATTGCACACTCACACTTCACAGAGTTGGCGTTCCCTAATGAAATACAATTAAATCAAATGTTATTGGTCACATACACATGGTTAGCAGATGTTATTGGTCACATACACATGGTTAGCAGATGTTATTGGTCACATACACATGGTTAGCAGATGTTATTGGTCACATACACATGGTTAGCAGATGTTATTGGTCACATACACATGGTTAGCAGATGTTATTGGTCACATACACATGGTTAGCAGATGTTATTGCGAGTGTAGCGAAATGCTTGTGACCAATATGCAAATATGGAAATATGCTAATACTGTACACGCTAGAATGTGCCAATAGGCTCTCGCTAACTCATGCTTGGCTTTGCCCACCTCCTTGGTTGTTCTGCCCACTAGGATTAATTTGCTCCCATTGGAAACTACAGGTTGGGGTCTATCTTGGGTTAGTTCTAAAAAATCCCACTTTTCATGAGTCATGATGTTTCACAATGCAGTTTACAAAGGAGCATGAGGTTGTGATTAATATCACAACATCCTACTCAATTCAGATGGCTTATACTCAGTCTATTTAAAAATGTCATTAACAACAGATTACTTTTTTTTTTTTTCAAAATATGAATGAATTCATTTCAGAAGGCAGCATAAAAACAATTAAATTAAAGCAGTGGCAGTCTGGTCTGGTGGTAGTGCTGCCAAGTTGGGTCTACACATAGCCCCTTTGGGCATGGGTTTAAAACCTGCTCTATGACCAGTAACTCTGTCTCCCCATCTTGATCTAATCTATACCTATCCAAAAAGGAAGAAGTACTCTCCTTTGAAACAGTACAAAGTATATAGGCTATTGGCCTCTCAAATTTAACTCATGACCTTGAAGCACTTCCACTGCTTTTTTTCATTGTTCCCCTCTAATACGGGGGGAACCTGGTTCACCAGTGGGTGCAATTACTTGTCAGGTACATTAGAAAACCAGCAGGCTTCGGACCTCGTAGGGTAAGAGTTGAATACCACTGTGTAGTAGAGGAGGCTGGTGGGAAGAGGAGGACAGGCTCATTGTAATGGCTGGAGTGGAATAAATGGAATGGAGTCAAACATGTGGTTTCCATATGTTCAATGTGTTTGATACCGTTTTATGGATTCCATTCCAGTCATTACAATGAGACCATCCTCCTATTGCTCCTCTCACCAGTCCTCTCTGATGCACAGCTACATCCTTTTTAAACACTGTTATTGGACTTTCAGGAATGCCATGCCTAGCATAAGTAGTGAGCAGTGGAGGCTGCTGAGGGGAGGACGGCTCATAATAATGGCTGGAAATTAGCGAAAGCCCTCTGCATGTTTGATGTATTTGATACCATTCCACCTACTCCGCTCCAGTCATTACCACTAGCCTGTCCTCCCCAATTAAGGCGCCACGAACCCAAATGCCTCATTCCCAGATCACATACTGCAGGGCTGGGCTACTGTCCACTGGAATGGGTTGCTGCTGCCCTCTGCTGGTGTTTTGGTAAATGTCAGCCAGGACAATGACCCTTTGTTTCTTATTTCTATTTCTGGTGTGTTTTTATACTGCCTGTTATTCTACCTTTTTATTTTTAGTGCTACATTGATATTGATTACTGCATTGTTGGGTTTGGAGCTCGCAAGAAAGGCATTTCACTGTACCTGTGCACTTGTTTTGGCCGGTGTAGGCCGTCATTGTAAATAAGAATGTGTTCTTAACTGACTTGCCTAGTTAAATAAAGGTTACATTTGACATAAAAACTTGAAACTCTGTGATGGTTTATTATCATCACCCATGGTAAGAACATCCATGGGTGATGACTAATATTGTAGCCTCTGCCCAGTCATTCACCTGAAGCCGATTTTATTTTATATTTTTTGTTAATATTCATACAATTTCTCCTCCAATCCACTAGGTGGCGTGCATTACAGTTTCTATTCACAAGAACACATATCCTGTCTGCAACGTCAGCTTATTTTACCAGCTCTCTGGAAAAGGCTGTCAACTGAGAAGTTGGAAAATCTGCAAAAATGGTAAATATACTGTCGTCATATACTGTCAACATTAAACATGTTATGCTATTACTTGTCTTGTGCATTTCTATGTCTGGTGTTTGTTTCTTTTGAAATGGATGACGTTGGATTTGTGATATGAACTTTCACCGGTCAGCTGAATGCTAGGTTCCAGCGTGGTGATATGGCGCTCAAAGGCCTTACTTTGACATTTCCTAGTAATAAATAATGTCATGCCAATTGCATAACGTGTTTGTTGTTAATATATCGGCCTGCTTATCCTCCATGCGAATGAAACTGGTCATTGTGTGAAGAAGTCGTCAGTCGATACTCTTGCTTGAAAGTCCTAACGTTACCTAGCAAGTTAAGTTTGCAAATTGGCGACCAGTCTGAAGAAAAGTGTTTCAACAGCTAGCTGTTCCATGGAGATCGTACACTTCAGTAATATGTATTGCACGTTAGGTGAGTGACACCCATATGTCACCAGAAATATGCAATGGCAGCTGTCTCACCTCTCCTCTCCACAGGGCTTCGTGAAAGTAGTGAAAAGTAAGGCGTACTTCAAGAGATACCAGGTGAAATTCAGGAGAAGGCGAGGTGAATAATCATACCATTTTGTTTATGTAATGCACATTTACGAACCACGGACTCAATAGACTTTAAAACAGTGTTTAATTGGCATATTTTAATGGTGAATACTAGCCAGTCAACTTGTGCGTTACATTCGCTGCTTCTTAATGATGATTCCAAGATCTCTGAGCAATATGTAGTTGGTCCTTCATTTGCGACGGCTGATGTTTTTTTGTTCTTTCAAGACGGGGCTGAGAGAAGCAATTTAGTCTTGTAATTGTCAATGTCCTCTTGGCTAAGTTAACCCCCTGTTCCTAGGCCGTCATTGAAAATAAGAATTTGTTCTTAACTGACTTGCCTAGTTAAATAAAGGTAAAATAAATAAAAAAAATAATGCTGGCATACTAACCAGTTGTGTGTTTGGTGTGATTTGTCTTTGACAGAGGGTAAGACTGACTACTTCGCCCGTAAGCGCCTGGTCATCCAAGACAAGAACAAGTACAACACACCCAAATACAGGATGATTGTGAGGTTCTCCAACAGAGATATCTGTTGCCAGGTGATTGCTGGTGGGCTGTTGCGTGCAGACTTGGTGTGATTTCAACAACGGGAGACCAGATTGTCGCTGCTGCCTATTCCCATGAGCTGCTCAAATATGGTATCACCGTGGGACTGACAAATTACGCTGCAGCCTACTGCACGGGCCTTCTGCTGGCCCGCAGGGTAAGGGTAGCACACACACACACCCTATGACATGCTTACACATACTGAAGTCTCAAACAGAGAAGCATGCATAGCTACATGTCCTTGTACAATCCCATAGAGATGGCCACATATGCGCAAGCGTGCACACTGCGTGCTAAGATTTTCTGCTTTTTCTCAGTTCATTTTTCTGTTTTCATGAGGTAGATTGTTGACATCACTGTGATTCAACAGGCATGACTGCTCCTTGAGTGAAGTTGTATGTCAGGGTGTTGATGGCACCTGTGTAGCCAGTCATCTGCAGCTCTGCACTGGCAAAGGATACTTATTTTAAATGAAGGGAGAGGAATTGTTGCTGATGTTGGGTTTGGGGGCTTTTGACTAAACCCTTCCACCAGAGCCAGAACCAGTATCATTGTGCTGACAAAGCAAGACAGACCTGGGCTTTGTGGACTTTGTGTATAGATTTGATGCTAGCAAATGCTTATTTTTTTCTAATACACTGAACTCTTTGATTTTGTGGGGGTGTGTAAGCTGGTGTGGGGATATTCCTTAACTGAGTCTGATCCAGCAGCACAGTTAATGCAATGAATTTTCAGTTTGTCAAGATTCTATTGATTAAACGATATGAATTGTCAACAGGGGTTGCTGCTAAATTTTAGACTATATTTCTCTTAATGAAACATCTTTGTCTCCTCAGCTACTGAACAAGTTCGGCCTGGATCAGGTGTACGAGGGCCAGGTGGAGGTGACTGGAGACGAGTTCAACGTGGAGAGTATAGACGGCCAGCCGGGGGCCTTCACGTGTTTCCTAGACGCCGGGCTCGCCAGGACGTCCACAGGAAACAAGGTGTTCGGAGCACTAAGGGTGCTGTCGACGGTGGCCTCTCAATTCCTCACAGGTTAGTTTGACATTTTGGCAATTAACTTCTTTATCTACCCCACCATTCACCAGTCAGATGAACTCGTGGATATCATTTGTCTTTTCGTCTGAGATATTAAAACTAGAATCCTTCATTTTTATAGGCGCACTGGTGCTCCTAAATTAAAATTCCAAGTCACAAAGCAAAATATTTAAGCGGATGTGCACTTTAGAGGCGGCAGGTAGCCTAGTGGTTGGAGCATTGGGCCAGTTGGATCGATGTATGCATGGAGGAAGTTTTTAACTAGCGTTAGCGCAGTGACAAAGTCTATGGGAACAGCTGTTCCTGAGACCACCAGTCATTGCGCTAACTAACACTGGTTAGCGTTAGTCTGCAAAACTAACTCTTAACTTCCTTGATACTGGATGCAGAGATGTCAAAATGGTATCATGAGTTCATTGGACTCTGGGGGGGAGTAGATTAATGACTTCATGATCAAAATCACTAACTATCCCTTTAAGTGCAGCATAAAGCTGAATATGTATCCCCTTTTTTGCCCATCTAAGACTTGAAGTGTTCTATATGATCAACACAGAGGGGTAGAGGATGATAGTTCTCTCATAAACCTGTGGTGAAGGCTGAACACCTCACTGCGGATCCTGTCGGGAGATACAATGTGTCCATGTCTCTTCGCCGTGGATCTGTTTGTGTGAAGATTGATCAAGACCAGACCATCGGCCCTGTAATAAGACATGGCCTTTGTCATTATACAATGGGATTCTGGAAAAACTTGTTTTATTTGACTATTCAAAGTCATTAAATCAACCCAAGTAATCCAGTGTTGTACCACATCACCATCCTCTTCTCCTCAGCACAAAACGATTCCCTGGCTACGACGTGGAGGGCAAAGAGTTCAACACAGAGATGCATCGCAAACACATCATGGGCATGAACGTGTCGGACTACATGAGCTACCTGATGGAGGAGGACGAAGACGCCTACAAGAAAGTTCTCGCGCTTCATAAAGAACGGAGTCACGCCAGACACAGTAAGTCCGTTTGCACATCCCACTGAATTAGATATTAGAAGTGTAATGCTGCCAGACTGATGGTAGTTACTCCTGGTGTGTGAGGATATCAGTTGGTTTGGCAACTCCTTTCTCAGTTTGCTGTGTAAATTTGCTGCTTCTTGAGGATGATTCCAAGATCTCTGAGCAATGTGTAGTTGGTCCTTCAATTGCGACAGCTGATGTTTTTTTTGTTCTTTCAAGACGGGGCTGAGAGAAGCGAGATTAATTACCAGTGCGCTGAAAGGTTATTTGTCTCTGTTTTGTGACTCTCGTTCCGAAACCGCTACTCTAACTCTGTCTAAACAATGTGTCATTCTTTCAGGTAGAGGAGATGTACAAGAAAGCACACACCGCCATCAGAGAGAACCCAGTCCACGAAAAGAAACCCAAAAAAGACGTCAAAAAGAAGAGGTGGGTTTGTCACTGTTGCTGGATTTCTGCTTGGGAACACTTTGGAGTAGTGCTTCTTTATGATGATACAAAGTACGCTGAGCAAAATGTAGTTGGTCCTTCATTTGCAACGGCTGATGTCCATTGTCCTTTCAAGACGGGGCTGAGAGAAGCAACCTGTATACTGTATATCCACTTGTATTAAAAACATTTGAGCGGTCTGCCATTTGTTGTTTACTGTGCTGATGGTTAATGGGGGCATTGTTTTCTGTCGCAGGTGGAACCGCGCCAAACTTTCGCTGGCACAGAGAAAGGACCGCGTCGCCCAGAAAAAGGCCAGCTTTCTACGAGCACAGGAAGCAGAGGCAGCGGACGGTTAGAGGGACGGGGACCACTGCCCGTTCCAAAGACAACCACTGCACATTGGCTTAATAAATTTATTACAAATGACTTCACTTTGCTCTTTATGGAAATACTGCCAGTGTGGCGTGTGTTAGACATTTTGGGGAAATGAATGATAGACTTGATGGAAAACTTTATTTTTTGACAAGTAATTGTGTATGACAAAACGTATTGGTTATTACATTTCCTCAGACTGTCACTGCATACTACAGTCAGGGTAATCCACAACTCGGCTGACAAAGAAATGAAGATGAGACCACAGTGAGTGGTATGTGGTTTTATTGTGCAAAATCATGCTGGTTCAAACCTCAAGAAAACATACATCGTTCCCTCAAAATCAGCTGTGTGCTTCAGCTCCTTCAGAAACCGGACAGAGCTTCCTGTTTAAAAGATAGTGACCTTCTCGTTTAAAAGTTGCGCTTGAAAGAATGTAGAAACAGGAAGTTGAATAAAGCGAGCAGTTCATGTACAGTACCTCCTTCATACGCGATTGACTAATTCCAAGTTTTATAGTTCTCTTGTATATGACAAGTACTCATGATACGCTACACGGTTAGTGGAAAACTTACAAGTGAAAATGTACATGGTACACAAACCAAGAATAATGGCTCGTCATAGGCCGATTCAGCATTAAACAAGTGAGGGTGGAAATGTCCAGTGATGTGGACGACACCTGGGTACATTCCAATATCTCCTGAGGTGTACCCTCCGCTATTTCCCATAAATCTAAAAGCATTGGATTGGTTGAGGTATGGACTACAGGGAGTTTCCACCATATTTGTTATACCAGTAATTTTCTTTCAGATCAGAAGGGAACAAGTGCACACTGGAAAGGAGATAATTGGAACAATACCTTAGACCTCTATAATACTGTTTCTTCGGATAGATTCCTTGGTCACATTGAAGAAACCGAAATGTGCAAGTGTACTTCTGTGTAGTTCATAACTTCCCACAAATGTTCCATCTGTTTTTTCCAAGAGGGGAAAACAAGACTACATGAGCCCTGTCGTAAACAGCAGCTCTACAGTTATTTTCCAGCATCCTGAACAGGAATTACAATTATTATTCTTCCAATGAGTCAGGAAAACATAAAACAATGTAGTACGTCTTGAATGAACGATCCACCCATTTTGAATGTTATAGTATTTCTTGCCTGCTTGAACAGCAATAGCTCAGACACATTACCACATGAAATAACCCCTGGAATCGATAGAACATCACTCAGATGCACAAACACAATAATGTTCAAAATAGGTGAATCTTGCCTTTTAAGTATTTGAGGACTCGGTTGTGTTGTCCCCTCATCATGAGTCTTTAGTATGGGATATCTGTCTCCACAGCAGGGCCTTGAGGTTGTTCAGAATCAGGGAGTGCTCCATGTCCATCTGTCCTGCCGAGCCTCTGAGGGCCATGCAGGCGTACAGCTGCCTCTCTAACTCCTCCCTCAGCTCTGACGGTGCCCCTCTCAGAAGGTAGTCCCTCAGCGCCCCGCATGCCTTGGCCAGGTTGGGCTGGGTCACCTCCTCCCTGCATCGTTTCTGAGCCATGTCACACGATGTCCGGCAGTCCGGCCCCAGCACACAGTCGTCGTCCTTCTCGCAGTGCAGCGCGCGCATGGTTCGCCGGAACGCGTCCTCAGAGACGATGGCCCTGGGGTCAGTGAGGCGGAGGTCGTGGCGGTCCGTGTAGCCGAAATGGTTGGCGCTCAGGTCGCACATGAGGAAGCTGCCGTAGTTGCCGTGGAAAATGTCCTCCACCAGCTCCAGGAGACCCATGGAGATCTTGGCTTTGCGGGGCCAAGAGGGTGTGAACCACTGGTCCATGCTGCGTCTGGCCTCACTGGGGACCCAGGCCTCAAGTGGCCAGGGGAGGCCGAGACCGTACAGGGGGCCGTAGGGGACCCTCTCGGTCACGTACAGGTCCCCACAGAAGCCCAGCAGCCGAGGGGTGTGGCCCCGGTCCTGGAGGAGTAGGCCCAGCAGCACCTCATCCAACTGGAGAAGAGCCCAGGCTGAACGGGCCTCAGGGAGGGAGACGTGCCCGTCCTTGTTGCCGTCGGCGACGGTGAGGATCTTGGTCACCAGGCTGGCCAGGTTGGCCTGCTCGCCCAACTTTGACTTTAGACGGAAGGAGTTAGGGAAGTGGAGGTAGGAAGAAAAGAGAAAGAAGTTAAGGTGATGTTCTCATGCTCAATCTGGAGATTTTGGTAAAACTGATGGTGAAATAACAAAATCACTTTCAACAAAATACAAATTATAGTTGTAATGCTATGCTGTTGTTGCCATTGTGACACAGCATATACTAAAGTCAAAGCAGCAGGAGTTCCAGAACCTTGAAGTGATTGAAGACCATCTCTCTGAACTTCTTCACAGACGTGCCGCGGGTGGGTTTGTCAAAGACTGCAGCCTCCCTCCGGGGCTCCGGCTCTTCTCCTAGCTCATAGTGCAGCACCTCCCCCACCCGGCAGCGGATCACCCCGTCCACGTCACCCCAACCACCTGTGTAAACCTGAGGGCCCAGGCAAGGGGAACGTGAAGGACAACCACACCCAAGTTAGTAGAATTACATTATTATACACCTACAGTCGATAAGAAGAACCGATGGTTCTGACTTATTCTTCTGGACTGACTGCGTGGGAAATACTATAGTGAACTTCTACTGAAGACACCACACCCTTCAATAAAACCATTGGCTACATACTGGAACTTGCTGAAGTGCCTTCTTGAGTCGACATTAGGGCTGTAGGTCCCGGTTGTAGTAGGTTGTCCCAAGATGCACTGATCTAAGGTTGGTTTTACAAAACCTGGATCTGTACTTAGACTACTTGTACAGTACAGGGCTCTACAGTGCTACCAATAGCTTGTACAGGGCTCAATAAAAAATAAAAAAACTTATTTAACTAGGCAAGTCAGTTAAGAACAAATTCTTATTTATAATGATGGCCTACCGGGGAACAGTGGGTTAACTGCCATGTTCAGGGGTAGGATGACTGATTTTTACCATGTCAGCTTGGGGATTCGATCCAACTGGCCCAATGCTCTAACCACTAGGCTACCTGCCGCCTCAAGTGCATATCCGCCTAAATATTTTGCTTTAATTTAGGAGCACCAGTGCGCCTAGAAAAATTAAGGATTCTAGTTTTAATATCTCATATGTTTCATTGTGCTCATACATTTCTTTGTGAGCGCCTACATTTTTCAACAACCTGGTCAGCGTAGAGCCCTGCAGTACAGATGACGCAATCTGAATCGCTCTCCACTCCGCCCTTTCTCACCTGGACAATGTGAGAATGCTGTTCATCGACAACAGCTCAGCGTTCAACACTATAGTGCCCATGAAGCTCATCACTTAGCTAAGGACCCTGGGACTAAACACCTCCCTCTGCAACTGGATCCTGGACTTCCTGACGGGCCCCCAGGTGGTAAGAGTAGGCAACAACATGTCTGCAACACTGATCCTTAACACTGGGGCCCCTCAGGGGTGTACTTAGTCCTATCCTGTATTCCCTGTTCACCCATGACTGCATGGCCAAACACGACTCCAACACCATCATTAAGTTTGCTGACAACACAACAGACAGCCTATAGGGAGGAGGTCAGAGAACTGGCAGTGTGGTGCCCAGACAACAACTTCTCCCTTTACGTGAGCAAGACTAAGGAGCTGATCGTGGACTACAGGAAAAGGCAGGCTGAACAGGCCCCCGTTAACATCAACGGGGCTGTAGTGGAACGGGTCGAGAGTTAAGTTCCTTGGTGTCCACATCACCAACGAACTATCATGGTCCAAACATACCAAGACAGGTGTGAAGAGAGCACAACAAAAACTTTTTCCCCTCAGGAGACTGAAAAGATTTGGCATGGGCCCTCAGATCCTCAAAAGGTTCTACAGCTGCACCATCGCGAGCATCCTGACCGGTTGCATCACTGCCTGGTATGGCAACTGCTCAGCATCTGACCGTAAGGCGCTACAGAGGGTAATGCAAACTGCCCAGTACATCACGGGCCAAGCTTCCTGCCATCCAGGAAGTGTCGGAGAAAAGCCCATACAAATTTCAGAGACTCCAGTCACCCAAGTTATAGACTGTTTTCTCTGCTACCGCACGGCAAGTGGTTGCGGAGGGCC
Organism: Oncorhynchus mykiss; assembly: GCF_013265735.2. Lineage (NCBI taxonomy): Eukaryota > Metazoa > Chordata > Actinopteri > Salmoniformes > Salmonidae > Oncorhynchus > Oncorhynchus mykiss. Next base: position 31,315,200 of record NC_048592.1, on the reverse strand, counting down.
AAGTCTAGGACCAAAAGGCTCCTCAACAACTTCTATCCCCAAGCCATTAGACTGCTGAACAATTTATAAAAATCGCCACCGGACAATTTACATTGACACCCCCCCCTGTACACTGCTGCTACTCGCTGTTTGTTTGTTTCCTATGCATAGTCACTTCGCCCCCACCTACATGGACATATTACCTCAACTAGCCTGTACCCCCGCACACTGACTCGGTACCGGTGCCCCCTGTATATAACCTCCACACTGACTCGGTACCGGTGCCCCCTGTATATAACCTCCACACTGACTCGGTACCGGTGCCCCCTGTATATAACCTCCACACTGACTCGGTACCGGTGCCCCCTGTATATAACCTCCACACTGACTCGGTACCGGTGCCCCCTGTATATAGCCTCCACACTGACTCGGTACCGGTACACCCTGTATATAACCTCCACACTGACTCGGTACCGGTGCCCCCTGTATATAACCTCCACACTGACTCGGTACCGGTACACCCTGTATATAGCCTCCACACTGACTCGGTACCGGTGCCCCCTGTATATAACCTCCACACTGACTCGGTACCGGTGCCCCCTGTATATAGCCTCCACACTGACTCGGTACCGGTGCCCCCTGTATATAGCCTCCACACTGACTCGGTACCGGTGCCCCCTGTATATAACCTCCACACTGACTCGGTACCGGTGCCCCCTGTATATAACCTCCACACTGACTCGGTACCGGTGCCCCCTGTATATAGCCTCCACACTGACTCGGTACCGGTGCCCCCTGTATATAACCTCCACACTGACTCGGTACCGGTGCCCCCTGTATATAGCCTCCACACTGACTCGGTACCGGTGCCCCCTGTATATAACCTCCACACTGACTCGGTACCGGTGCCCCCTGTATATAACCTCCACACTGACTCGGTACCGGTGCCCCCTGTATATAGCCTCCACACTGACTCGGTACCGGTGCCCCCCTGTATATAGCCTCCACACTGACTCGGTACCGGTGCCCCCTGTATATAGCCTCCACACTGACTCGGTACCGGTGCCCCCCTGTATATAGCCTCCACACTGACTCGGTACCGGTGCCCCCTGTATATAACCTCCACACTGACTCGGTACCGGTGCCCCCTGTATATAGCCTCCACACTGACTCGGTACCGGTGCCCCCCTGTATATAGCCTCCACACTGACTCGGTACCGGTGCCCCCTGTATATAGCCTCCACACTGACTCGGTACCGGTGCCCCCCTGTATATAGCCTCCACACTGACTCGGTACCGGTGCCCCCCTGTATATAACCTCCACACTGACTCGGTACCGGTGCCCCCTGTATATAGCCTCCACACTGACTCGGTACCGGTGCCCCCTGTATATAGCCTCCACACTGACTCGGTACCGGTGCCCCCTGTATATAGCCTCCACACTGACTCGGTACCGGTGCCCCCCTGTATTTCGCCTTGTTATTCTTCTTGTGTTATTTTTTATTATTACTTTTTATTTTAGTCTACTTGGTAAATATTTTCTTCTTCTTGAACTGCACTGTTGGTTAAGGGCTTGTAAGTCAGCATTTCACGGTAAAGTCTACACTTGTTGTATTCGGCGCATGTGGCAGATAAAGTTTGATTTGATTTACAGTAACCCCTGCAGGTCAAAGGTAGGGTCTGTTACCTCACCTGGTGGTTGGGGCTGGTAGAGAGACATCTTCCCAGGTAGAGGGTGTCTTTGTCACACAGACTGCTGCAGGCCGAGCCGTCAATGATGCCCCTCCTGTATTTGTCACACTGACAAGTGGATGGTTGGTGTTAGTCTTTTCCTCTCCATTTATTTACTCAATACCATAGCGCTTAAACCACTTGTGACAGATTTTCATCTTAGTGATCTTATTGTTTTATTTCTATGGTCAGGGTTTGTTATATGTAAAATGTATGCTAGCATGATTAAGTTGCTTTGGATAAAAGCGTCTGCTAATTTTTTATTTATTCCACCGTTATTTAACCAACAAGTTGTCATTTACAACTGTGACCTATATTATATTGTTATAACCTGTGCATTACATTAACTGAGGGGAATGATCAAGCTGGTCAAACCTCACTCAAGAGTTAACTGCCACAGACTGCCACAGACAAAGTTAACTGCCACAGACTGCCCCAAAGACATTTATTTTTTTATTTTGTTTTATATATTTTTTTAATTTTACCCCTTTTTCTCCCCAATTTCGTGGTTTCCAATTGTTGTCTCATCGCTACAACTCCCGTACGGGCTCGGGAGAGACGAAGGTGGAAAGTCATGCGTCCTCCGATACACAACCCAACCAAGCCGCACTGCTTCTTAACACAGCACGCATCCAACCCGGAAGCCAGCCGCACCAATGCGCCGGAGGAAACACCGTGCACCTGGCCACCTTGGTTAGCGCACACTGCGCCCAGCCCGCCACAGGAGTCGCTGGTGCGCGATGAGACAAGGACACCCCTACCGACCAAGCCCTCCCTAACCCGGGCGACGCTAGGCCAATTGTGCGTCGCCCCACGGACCTCCCGGTCGCGGCCGGTTACGACAAAGCCTGGGCGCGAACCCAGGGACTCTGATGGCACAGCTGGCGCTGCAGTAACCACTGCGCCACCCGGGAGGCCCGCCCCAAAGACCTTTCACTAACTTCTTTTTCTGTTTGACGCTCGCATGTTACATGAACACTGGGTGGCAGTGTTTAGCCAAGTACGAATGAAATCAGTCTCGTGGTAGCAGTTCTGGTAACAGCAAGGGTCCGAATGCCAAATAGCTTGTCTTTGAGCCTTTGTGTCTGTAAGCTTCATAAGTCTCAGTGCTCTAACCCTCAACGGTTGAATGAGATGGATGATGTCAAAACAGTGGAGTATAAAAATGGGTGATATTGTATGGGTGATGCTCTTCACAAGGGTCCCCCAACCGTCAGCCCGCGAGCTGAATTTGGCCCGCGTATGATTTATTATTTTTTTACATTTTTGGACATAAAAGACCATAAAAACACCAGCAAATCAGCTGCAAGTTATTTACATTTTGGAAATCTGTTCCAAAGTATTCCCATAGAAGAGAAACGTATACAAATGTAAGCAAGGTTTGAAATGCTGTTTCAGTTCAACATAATGGGCTTCTTGAGGTCAATTTGCTCTGGCCCCCTGACCATCCACTCAGGAAAACATAATCGTCCCGCCACTGAATCTAGTTAATGATTCCTGCTCTGCACTACAGCAGTGCTAGTTCAACTACTAAAAATCTAATCACATTTTATTAGTCACATAACACATATTTAGCAGATGTTATTGCGTGTGTAGCGAAACGCTTGTGTTCCTAGCTCCAACAGTCCAGTAGTATCTAACAATTCACAACAATACACACAAATCTAAAAGTAAAAGAATGGATTAAGAAACCAACACATGTTCCAGTATCACAGTTGAACTGGGTCGTGACCTGGCTGGTCCAGCAGTTAGTACCGCCGATCGGCCACCCCCATATTATGTAGTCATTCCAATCTGTCCCATAGCCTGTTTGACACACTCCTCCTGTCATTTCTGTTCCCCCTAACGACTGTCTATCAATTAAAGCATAACAATATGAAAGTTGGTCATGAATATGATATGTCAGATGTGTCTGTACTCACTATGGAGTTCTTGCACTCATGTCCTCGGCACAGCTCGGTGTAGTTGGAATACTGGACGTAGATCACCCAGCCTCCCACGAACACTGTCAGCCAGGTGAGGAACAGGTATTTCACGCGCACAAAGGAGATACGAGCCTGTAGGGATCAAACAGAGAAAGTCGGTTGGTTGATTGCTTCATTCCCTTTAAATGCATGAGCATGCGTCAACGAGTTCTACCATGTAATGTTGTGAAATTATAATGTGCCGAGCACCTACCCTACATAGTAAACATCACACCATGTGATATAACTATTTGTATATTAAGTTCAGTTGGTTGATGTTATTTGATTGTCAATGCATCAGAAACAATGGATTTTTCACTAATTTCATGACCTGGTTAAGGTGAGCTATTCTGTTATGATTTATAACAGTGATTCCCAACCAGGGGTACAAGGACTCCATGGATACTTGGCCTATCCACAGAGGTACTTGGCCTATCCACAGAGGTACTTGGCCTATCCACAGAGGTACTTGGCCTATCCACAGAGGTACTTGGCCTATCCACAGGGGTACTTGGCCTTTCCACAGGGGTACTTGGCCTATCCACAGGGGTACTTGGCCTATCCACAGGGGTACTTGGCCTATCCACAGGGGTACTTGGCCTATCCACAGGGGTACTTGGCCTATCCACAGGGATACTTGGCCTATCCACAGGGATACTTGACCTATCAGGGGTACTTGACCTATCAGGGATACTTGGCCTATCCACGGGGGTACTTGGCCTATCCACAGGGGTACTTGACCTATCAGGGGTACTTGGCCTATCAGGGGTACTCCGGGCAGAGCACAATTCAGTTGGTGGAACAGTAACCGGAAAAGGTTGGGAACCACTGACTTTAAATATAACACACACAACTTACAGTACAAAACAATGGAGCGAGAACATAAAAAAACATGCCCCATTTAGCCATGAGACGGAAAAATGAGGCCGGCCTGGTCAATGGCAGTATACTCATTAATACTTCCTAATCAACACCGTCATGTGACCAACAACTGACAGCCCAGCAGTTTTTTTATTACATTATTTAACCTTTTATTTAACTAGGCAAGTCCGTTAAGAACAAATTCTTATTTACAATGACGGCCTAGGAACAGTGGGTTAACTGCCTTGTTCAGGGGTAGAATGACATATTTTCACCTTGTCAGCTCAGGGATTCGATCTAGAAACCTTTCGGTTACTGGTCCAACGCTCTAATCACTAGGCTACCTGCCGTATTGTAGTTTCCACAGTGATGGTGGGGTCACACATATTCAAGCTATTGATCTCATAACCACAGTGGCCCAACAATGTCCCTTTGAGACTAAACAACAGAGTTCGGGGGTTAAGCGTTGGATTGGTCCTAATGTAATAGAAGACTCGAGACATAGTTGTAAACCAATTGAGTTATGACTTCAGCTGTGGCATGTATGCAGACATAGGCTACGTTCAAATGTCCATACTAGCATACTAATGTTGCATACCCAATCAGGGATGGACGTTAAGGGCTGCCCCATTGCCATGACAATACATTGCTTCACACTAATTGGTATGCTAGTGTGTGGATTTTGACTGAACTCAAGCAGAAGAACATTTGAGGTGCCGATACTCAGCTCCGGTGATCTCCTGCCCAAGTCAAGCCCTGGGCTAATGGCTATGTCACAGGTCTCATATCATCTGACAAGATAACTTTTTAAAACTTTATTTAACCTTTAACTAGGCAAGTCAGTTAAGAACAAATTCTTATTTACAATGATGGCCTACCAAATGGCAAAAGGCCTCCTGCGGGGACGGAGGCTGGGATAAAAAATATAAATAAATGAAATAAAAATATAGGACAAACCACACATCACGACAAGAGAGACAACACAACACTACACAAAGAGAGACCTAAGACAACAACATAGCATGGCAGCAACACATGACAACACAGCATGGTAGCAACACAACATGGTAGCAGCACAAAACAGGGTACACACATTATTGGGCACAGACAACAGCGCAAAGGGCAAGAAGGTAGAGACAACAATACATCACGCAAATCAGCCACAACTGTCAGTAAGAATGTCCATGACTGAGTCTTTGAATGAAGAGATTGAGATCAAACTGTCCAGTTTGAGTGTTTGTTGCAGCTCATTCCAGTCACTAGCTGCAGCGACCTGAAAAGGAGCGACCCAGGGATGTGTGTGCTTTGGGGACCTTTAACAAAATGTGACTGGCAGAACCAGTGTTGTATGTGGAGGATGAGGGCTGCAGTAGATATCTCAGATAGGGGTGAGTGAGGCAAAGTGTTGATCGATGTGTTTGGTTTGCATGCAGTAATAATACTCCAGTCTCACAAGTTGAAACAGGTGAGATCAAAATTGCACATCTACTAGCTTCCGTCTGATAAGTAAAACAGTTGCAGTCAATGAGGTGCCAAAATGCTAATTGTGTTCGTGTTATGCAACAATAATGCAAATAATAATAGGTTTAAAAGACTTCACGCCGTTGGGTTGCACTTTGACTCATAGACAGTTAGCGGCTGTCATGTGTGAGTAACATTTATCCTACAGCTCATTGCTTCTAAGGGTCTACAGTATGCCATTTTCACGTTCCCTGACACTATTATGCAATAAAGGCTGTCATGATACCCTGCACCCCCCTACTCCAGGCCAGGGCTAGCTCTACAGTAAAAGCATCACTGCATAAGCCAGGCCTGCCACTTAAGTCACCACGGGTCACATCCACTAACGCATGTTTCATAATGCAGTGGCAGTAAAAATAGTAATATCACCTTTTATTGTTTCAAACACCTCCTTTGCCGAGGGTTAGTCTGTGCAGCTTGCACAGACTGTCTTTACACTGACGGAAATAATACCACTTGCTATTGGCCTTGCTCACTCCCACACTGCTCCTTGCTATCTATTTCTCTGTTGCTCTCTCTCATAACTGCTTCTTAAGGACAACTCTGAACTAATGAGTAAACACAGTATTTCCTTGCTGTGTTAGTGTGTTGTCAATAAACTTTTTTATAACCTTGCGTTGCTCAAAATAACTAGCCAGATGCTAGCAAGTGGTGTTAACCTCAGGAAAACATGGGGGGGGGGCTCAGGAATTCACACAGGGTGAAACATCATTTGATGTGGCTGAGAACATAGGTTGTTAGATGTCATAAAGACCCTATGCCAGACAGTATTTCCCTTCGCAATCAAATAGTACTGTGCCTATGTCAGCCAAACCTTTTGCATTGTGAAGAACTTACATGGCCTGCCAACAAATAGCGTTGTTGCTATGACAGTCTGGCAACACAGAAAAGGGGTTTGGTGCCAGATAGGTGGTGGACTGAGTACTCTGTCAACCTCTCAACCCACTTGTATTAATAAGTAGTCAAGGATCCTTTTATATCTAAACTAGCAAAAACAACAGCTATACTCCAATCTCTCTGGCTATACTACATTTAAAGTGTCTGCAATCCTATGAAAGTACAGACAAAAGGTTGAAACTGCTTAACTAAAGTGCCTCTATGGGAAGAAATATATATAAATAAATGGATTTGCTGAGCCACGTTTACATTTCCGGTGTCTGGTCCGGTCAAGGCTGTTTGGATTTATGGTCACCTCATTAATCACTGTAGCAGGCGTATTCTGTTGACCGTCCTGCCAAGAGGCCACATTCTACAGAGAGTAGTAATCTTGTTCTAACAAGGGTCTGTTCAGGAGGATGTAGTGTTACAGAACATTCAGATAGAAATGTGTATTGTAGAACAGATATGATTGTCTGTCAGATTGAACAGTGTGTGCTCTATTCGTTCTGATTATATCTGCAATGTTCAGAACATTTCCCCTCTCTGAATACACAACATGCTGTGTTTCAGCAGATGGTGGAACAACTGTTAAGTACAGCTAAACATGGAAATACAATATTATCATCTGCTATTGAATGCCCTCAACACACCCCTACAGCCAGTAGTCAGAAATGTATTCAGGAGCTTGAATAAGTTACATATTAGCTAAGTCTCCATGATATATGTAACAAAAGCAAAGCAAGCCTATCAGACATTGAGAGCAATGTCAACATTACCACAGTGATGGCTTGGGAACCATCGTGATAGGGCAGTGATGCGAAGCCTGAGTACACAAGCAACTCTATCACATCCAAGTGAGATAAACTTTTATACTATCCAACCCAAAACAAACTGACAGATAGACAGAAACACATATACACACACTGGGTGGCCCCTCTCTCCCTCTTCCCACTAAGCGTTTTATGGTGTAGTGGAATTGCAGGCCCCGAGTGCCCAAAACCCTTAGTTCAGCCATATTATCCAGTACAGCGGATTATTCTTGCTGTCGCACTGGATACACGTAAATCAAATATGCCGCTGGTGGCCTCAGGCAGGGACAAAGGTGACCCACATCCACCCCTTACTGTTGGACGTGACCTGTTATTACGCCATCACCAATTTGTAATGAAATATAAAACAATATTATGAAAATAGGATCGCAGGACTACATTGGGCCAATGAATTAGCCTACATTCAATAAGAGTGTATAAAGCTATAGTGTAGACTATAGCCATAGTCTAAAACATCATATTACAGAGTCTGGCATAATTTATTTCTGCCAGTTCTTTGGGGTAGCCTATTTTTCCAAACCAAATTGACGCACTTCATGGCAGCATGCAAGAATATGCATTACAGCAAAACAGTATTTTCAATCTCTAAATGTCTAGCTCGTGGCTGTCCTCGCATACATGGCCTTACTGTATAGGCTACTACAAAACCAACATTTGAGTCCCTTCAGAATTTTAAGAGGGTGCACTGTGTCCCGCGTGCGTAATATTGCTCGAGAAATTGTAGACTGAGCCCAGTCAATATAAAATTGTAAAACGGTTTAGAACTGTTACCTGGAAATAGAACGATTTATTTATCCAGGCACGTGGAAACAGACGCCTCGCCATCACAAGAATAGATCATCTCCATACGCGGAGCTGCGAAAGAGAATCCAAATAAATGGAGAATGCATTTCAGTGCGTTCCTATGCGTTCGAGGCAGATTCTATTAACACTGAATATATCCGTTGCAGTTATTCTTAGTTACCCTTTCGTGTAGTTACAGCCAAAGCCTGTCTCTGAACTGCTGTCTTGTCCGTGCAGCTGCTGATCACCACCTCACAAGAAAGACCACAGAAAATAAAGGCGCTGGGACGATTTTTTGGCGACGCAAAAGCGTTGATCTCCTCCGTGAAAGCAATGCATAACCATCACATTTCCTATGAAATTTTCCCTATGAAATCATTTGAATTTCTATGAAATCATTATACATTTATAAATTATAACTCCTCTCTCTCACTAATTCGGAATTTCATGAATGCTTGGATTTGCCATCAAATGTAACTGTTACAGCAGCTCGCAGTCATATAAAGCAACAAGGTTTCAGCCTTTCATTGTTACACAATGTAACAAAACACAACGTTACAGGACGATTTATAGTAACAGAGGTGAATAGTGTATGGCTCTCTATAGCGCCGACAAGTGGACGGTTGATTAATTAATATATTTGATTGGAATTAAAATAATATTACAAATATGAATAACTATAGGCAAGTCTACTACAGCTATACTTCAAAAGTATCCCAGAATAGTAGGTTGCCATGTCCACTATGCACACTAGAATTTAGTTGTGGGCTCACAAGCTGGATATGTAGTCTAGGTGGGACTAAACAATAAGTGTAGATCATAATACTTGGACAGGTTCTGACAGTAAAACATATATATTTTTAAGTGGGTCGTGGGTGGAAAAGTGTCCTGTCTTCATTTTCAAATGTATCTAGTGGGTCAAAGATGATTAATATAGTGCCAAGATTACATGTCTGCCTTTACAATGGGAGTCATTGTCCACAAAGCGGCATTGCTGGCTGTCTCGCTCCCGCCTTATCCTTTCTTTGGATTGGTGGATACATCTCATCTCCTGTAATGGATACATCTCATTATTGTTGTCCTTTTTTAAATATTCGATGAGGGTTGTTGACATCAACTGCCTGTATTCAGTGGAGAGTGAAGCTATGTTACAAGCCTCATTTAATGAACATGCATAGCCATCTCGAGACGTCTCCGATAATAAAGTGTTTTTTCTTTAAGTTTCCGGGATGTCCCCTTCCCTACTTATATCAGCATTATGAAACTTCTATTGGATCAAATAAATATCACGTAGCAAATAAGAAATATTTTTTTTTGTTGTTGACCAAATTCGACACTCTCATTGACCTCCATACAAAAACTCCTTGCTTGGTGGGCGAAACAACATTAACTGCTGGAGGGAAACAAATTTCCCGCCGAGTAGGGCCTCCCTTTCTGCCATGGTTGACCGAGCGCTTCCCACAATGCACTCCCATATCAGCGGGAAATAAAAATGGCGAATGTATTAGGGGAGAATGACCCGTTTGTTATTTTCTAAACAAAATTTATATTGTGTCATATTTTGAGAGGAGCATTTCAAAGAGATTTACCGATATTTGGACAAGACGCCAATCACCGGTTACGACCGAGTATTTCAATATATATGGCATTTTGACCCTCCCAACTGACCGAATGAGGTAGCTCGCAAACTTATCAAAATAACATGTTATTCGCTGAGGGTGCGCTCCAGAATCATTCAGTCTGTTATAGCTCGAAACCTGTGCCTGTAGACAACTGCTAAGACAAATTGCATACAGGATGTATCCAGCTAGCCATTGAACTGAAAACGTATAAGTTAATAGTATCAATTCATTATTTCAGCCCGGATGCAAATGTCCAGACAGCTAGCTAGCAAACTAGCCCACGAACAAAAGGAAAAAGTGAAGGTGCAGAGAGTGGGATAGGGCTCTAACACCCCAAGACTATTCATTTTCTCACATATCTAGTATGTTGAGTTACTTGACAGCTGAGTTGACGCAACCTGTCAAATTCTAGACAATTCTATATTGAGAAGCGTGCATGACTTGCTACTGTTACTTAAAAAATGTGATTTGGCTTTCCAGTGTTCCCCATTGAAATAATCCCCTTTTAATATGTGTCTCAGATCTGCTGCTTTGGTGAGACTCAATTGGCTTGTAGCTTCAATACAATGAACGCTTGACAGTGACCCCTATTTTTTTGGGGGGGGGGACACGATGTAGGAATTAATTCACCTCTCTCTTCCAATATGACAGAGACTCAACGGCATTAGAGCGCTTGCCGGTCCACCAGCAGAAAGCACCTTCCCTTCGGCAGCAGTGCAAGACGCCAGTGTCCCTGACCAGCGTCCACTCTACCGAGGATAGACATGGAGGGGACACGGACACCAAGCTCGGCAACAGGTTTGACGAGGGACAAGAGGTCCTAGCCCGATGGTCGGATGGGCTGTTTTATTTGGGGACTATCACAAAGGTAAGCACCTGTAGTTACTAGGTGGAAAGTTTCAATTTGGTGTAAATGCAATTTCAGACACATCTTATGTCATTTTTCATTAAAGGATATTGATATTTTTTTTCTCCCTCAGATAAATAAGGACAAGCACCGCTGTTTTGTTGTCTTTGAAGATCGGTCCAAGTCCTGGGTTCTGTGGAAGGACATTCAGACAGGCAAGTAGTTCTTCTGCACAAGACATGCTGCCATGTCAAGTTCCAGTCATATTTTTGATAGTCAATGCGATGGACTGTTTTATGCTTACTTGATAGTATGTTGAACTTTCATTTTGTTGGATATCTGTGTAATGTGTATGTATTACACTCTAAAGAAAAAAGCCGTCTGCTAGGAAAAATACATGCCTTTCTATTTTCTCCATAGATACTGCCAATAGACCTTGAGCAGAATCCTTAAAATTTTGCAGTATAATTTATTCTCCAGGATGTACAGTTTCAGTTAAATGTGTATATTCATTCCGTTAGGCTTGCCCTCAGTCATTCTATCTCTGCTTGTCTTGATATCCTTTGTTGAGATTTCTTCAATCTCCTCCTGGTTTATCTTTTGTAATTTGTCCCTGACAGTTAACAGACCACAGAATCTCCTACACCAACTGTAAATTCCCCACAGACAAGCATAGGGAAGGCACTCCTCAGCCTGTGTTACTACTGTGTTCATACATGTTAATTTTGTTAATGAGTCCCACTTCAGGGAGGGGCCTAGAAATGAATTGTCATCTATTAGCACCTATTTTTAGTTAGATGACTCATGACTGATGTTTGACATATTGGAATTGGACAATCATATTTATTCTAAGTGGCAGAAAATGTGATTGTGTTATGTTGAACCTCAAATGGCACCCCCAGTTGAATTTGAGTAGGAATTAATTTAAGTTGGGCCTCAACTAAAGTCACATAAAGTTATAAAGTTCATGGCCTTTGCACAGATTTTTTTTCTTCTCACCTTTATTTAACCAGGTAAGCTAGTTGAGAACAAGTCCTCATTTGCCACTGTGACCTGGCCAAGATAAAGCATAGCAGTTCGACACATACAACAACACAGAGTTACACATGGAATTAACAAAACATACAGTCAATAATACAGTAGAAAAAAAGAAAACAAAGTATATATACAGTGAGTGCAAATTAGGTCAAATAAGGGAGTTATGGCAATAAATAGGCCATGGTGGCGAAGTAATTACAATATGGCAATTAAACACTGGAATGGTAGATGTGCAAAAGATGGATGTGCAAGTAGAGATACTGTGGTGCAAAAGGAGCTAAATAAATAAATACAGTATGGGGATGAGGTAGATAGATGGGCTGTATACAGATGGGCTACCTACACTGATGCTTACACTCTGACCAGACCATGCGTCCGCCATCGCCATTTTGTCCACCTACACTAGACACGATCAGGACACGCAGGTTGAAATATCAAAACAAACTCTGAACCAACTATATTAATTTGGGGACAGGTCGAAAAGCATGAGACATTTATGGCAATTTAGCTAGCTAGCTTGCTGTTGCTAGAAAATTTGTCCTGAGATATAAACATTGGGTTGTTATTTTACCTGAAATGCACTAGGTCTTCTCCGACAATTAATCCATAGATAAAAGGGTACAAGTTTGTTTCTAGTAATCTCTCCTCCTTCAGGCTTCTTCTTTGGACTTTATATGGCGGTTGGCAACCAACTTTAAGGTGCACCACCGACTGGACTGGAGAGTGGACCTCAGTTCATCTTTCAATCACCCACGTGGGTATATGCTCCTGAAAACCAATGAGGAGGTGGGACTTGCAGTGCGTCAAGCGTCACAAATAGAACCAAGTTATATTTTAGCACCTTGCAACGCAGACACGCGCGAGCAGTCTGAGTGCAATGATTGAATAACATGCATTATTTTGCAGCGCACGAGACGGGAGTGGTGTGGTCAGCATGCTAGACTACACCATTTTATTTTGTGAGGTTGCAGGTGTTGCAAAAAAAATAAAATAAAAGTGTTTTAACTTCTATATTAAATGACATCCACTTAAAAAAAGGGTCCCTCCCTCTTTGGACTGGATATGAATGACAGATTCCTTTTTCAGTCAACTTTGGGTGAAAGTAGCATATCTTGTTTGATTGTGTTGGATTGGTAGCACATGGGGATAGGTTTGTGGAGACAGGACTGCATATAGCACTGTGCACACATCACATTGGTGAAATCCCACCATGGTCTCGCACCTTTGTTTGTCAGTTATAAAGTACAAAAGTTAACTGTTATGCGTTGTTGGTCTTTCTCTGTTGTTTAGAGCAGAGTTTCCCAAACTTGCCCCCCCCCCAACCACATGTGCACGTTTAGTTTTTTCCCCCTAGTACTACACCCTGACTCAAATAACCAATTCATCATCAAGCTTTGATTATTTTGAATCAGCTGTGTAGTGCTATGTCAAAAAACTAAATATGCACCCAGGAGGGGCCCCAGGACTGAGTTTAGGAAACCCTGATCTAGAGGAATGACCCGTCCCACCTGTGTTTTTTTTAGGGGACGAGGGAGGAGAGGACATGGTCTGCACAATATGCCAGGATGAGTGCTCAGAGGATCCCAACGAGATTGTCATCTGCGACAAGTGTGGACAAGGTAGGGCTTAATCACCTTGCTAACAATGGACAGGGTAGGCTTAATCACCATCATAACAATGTAGACAACGTAGGGCTTAATCACCTTCTTAACAATGTAGACAACGTAGGGCTTAATCACCTTCTTAACAATGTAGACAACGTAGGGCTTAATCACCTTCCTAACAATGTAGACAACGTAGGGCTTAATCACCATCATAACAATGTAGACAACGTAGGGCTTAATCACCTTCTTAACAATGTAGACAACGTAGGGCTTAATCACCTTCTTAACAATGTAGACAACGTAGGGCTTAATCACCTTCCTAACAATGTAGACAACGTAGGGCTTAATCACCTTCCTAACAATGTAGACAACGTAGGGCTTAATCACCTTCTTAACAATGTAGACAACGTAGGGCTTAATCACCTTCCTAACAATGTAGACAACGTAGGGCTTAATCACCTTCCTAACAATGTAGACAACGTAGGGCTTAATCACCTTCCTAACAATGTAGACAACGTAGGGCTTAATCACCTTCCTAACAATGTAGACAACGTAGGGCTTAATCACCTTCCTAACAATGTAGACAACGTAGGGCTTAATCACCTTCCTAACAATGTAGACAACGTAGGGCTTAATCACCTTCTTAACAATGTAGACAACGTAGGGCTTAATCACCTTCTTAACAATGTAGACAACGTAGGGCTTAATCACCTTCCTAACAATGTAGACAACGTAGGGCTTAATCACCATCATAACAATGTAGACAACGTAGGGCTTAATCACCTTCCTAACAATGTAGACAACGTAGGGCTTAATCACCATCATAACAATGTAGACAACGTAGGGCTTAATCACCATCATAACAATGTAGACAACGTAGGGCTTAATCACCTTCCTAACAATGTAGACAACGTAGGGCTTAATCACCTTCCTAACAATGTAGACAACGTAGGGCTTAATCACCTTCCTAACAATGTAGACAAGGTAGGGCTTAATCACCATCATAACAATGTAGACAACGTAGGGCTTAATCACCTTCCTAACAATGTAGACAAGGTAGGGCTTAATCACCTTCCTAACAATGTGGACAAGGTAGGGCTTAATCACCTTCCTAACAATGTAGACAAGGTAGGGCCTAATCACCATCCCAAGAGTGGATTTTCACCAACAACGAATTCGACAAGAGATGTTCCGCCCCCGTTAATTTTTAATGAGGACATGCAGAGAAATTGTGGGAGGGTGGAGCCCTGCTAGCAGAGGGGTGGAAAAACTTTATGCAAATTTCAAGTGGAGCGACTCGTTGTCAAGAGGGTTCCGCCTCTGGTCAAAATGTAACTTCTTCGTCCTGTAGCGCAAAGACAAGGTTGGGAAATTATGCTTTGGGCCAGATGTTTGTAGGTTCATATCCCATTTAAGGATTCCTTGTTTACTATCTAGTCATTAGAGGTCCCACCTCTGGGAAAAATGTATTGATACAATAGTAATTCTCTCTTAACTGTGACCCGTCTTTACCTTTCAGGATACCACCAGCTCTGCCACTCACCCATCATCGACTCCAGCCTGATCGACACCGATGAGAAGTGGCTCTGTAGGGAGTGTGTGTTAGCCACAACAGAGGTACTTACGATACTATATTATTACTAACACTGAGTGTACAAAACATTAGGAACACCCGCTCTTTCCATGACAGACTGACCAGGTGAAAGCTTTGATCCCTTATTGATGTCACTTGTTAAATACACTTTAATCAGTGTAGATGAAGGGGCGGAGACAGGTTAAATAAGGATTTTTAAGCCTTGAGACATGGATTGTGTGTGTGTGCCATTCAAAGGGTGAATGGGTAAGACAAAATATTTAAGTTCCTTTGAATGGGGTGTGGTTGTAGGTGCCAGGTGCACCGGTTTGTCAAGAACTGCAACGCTGCTGGGTTTTTCACTCAACAGTTTCCCATGTGTATCAAGAATGGTCCGCCACCCAAAGGACATCCAGCCAACTTGACACAACTGTGGAATGCATTGGAGTCAACGTGGGCCAGCATCCCTGTGGAATGATTTCGACACCTTGTAGAGTCCATTCCCCGACGAATTGAGGCTGTTCTTAGGGCAAAAGAAGGGGGTGCAACGCAATATTAGGACGGTGTTCCTAATGTTTTGTCTGTGTATATTGTCCATTTACTCTTTAGTGAGTTCAGCATGCAAGGTACACAAAAATAAATGCACAAATTAAGCAATAAGGTCCGAGGGGGTGTGGTATATGGCCAATATACCACGGCTAAGGGCTGTTCTCTGCACGACTCAACGCTGAGTGCCTGGATAAAGCACTTAGCCGTGGTATATTAGCCATATACCACAAATACCTGAGGTGCCTTATTGCTATTATTAACTGTATACCGATGTAATTAGAGCAGTAAAAATACATGTTTTGTCATACCCGTGGTATACAGTCTGATGTACTGCTGTTTTCAGACAACAGCATTCAGGGCTTGAACCACCCAGTTTGTAATACAATACAGAATAATGCAATATGCAAACACTGGAAAGTGAACACACACATAATATTCATATTACAGAACCACTGTGTGAAAAGGTTGTAGTAATAGTAAGGGAACGCTCCAACCAAATTGAGCTCACAGTCCGGTGTATGTGTTCTCTGACAGAAGGGTCCCAAAGCCCTGCAGGAGCTGAAGCAGTCTCTACCTTATTCCCTAGAGGACCTGGCGTGGGACCAGGGCCACAAGACCAACATCCAGCAATGTTACTGCTACTGTGGAGGGCCTGGAGAGTGAGTCACACACACACACACACACACACACACACACACACACACACACACACACTGTTTTAACCCCTCTCTCCTTTAGCTGGTACCTGAAGATGCTGCAGTGCAACAGGTGTAAGCAGTGGTTCCACGAGGCATGTATCCAGTGTTTTAAGACGCCCATGCTCTATGGAGACAGGTACTAAACAAGCCTCGTATGATAAGTCATCTCTCAGGAAACATGTGCCGAGTGACTACCTATGGCATGCAAGAAAATAAATCTACTCCTGTGCTTCTTTCTCACCAGGTTCTATCTATTTATTTGCTCAGTTTGCAGTAGTGAACCAGAGTACCTCAAACGACTGCCTCTTAGATGGTGAGAGAAACTTGTGTCGAATTGATTGGTGTACGAGACGGATTGATGTTATTCACTCGAGCTGTTGATCTATTGTTTCCACCTGTTGAAGCAAACAAGATACCCCAATGACACTGAATCAGTTTAACAGTAGTAGTGTGTGTGTGTGTTTATGTGTTTATTTATTTATTTGATGAAACTGGAGTAGCAGTCTATCATAGTTCCCTCTAGGCAAAATGAAGCTATTCTATTCCACGTCAATCCCCATACTGAATCATTGACTTGTGGCTGTTCTGTGCTTCCTTCCTTGTTTCTGTCCAATAGGGTGGACGTTGCACACCTGAGCCTTTACAACATGAGTGTGATTCACAAGAAGAAGTACTTTGATTCTGAGCTGGAGCTGATGACTTACATCAACGACAACTGGGAGCAAATGCAGCTCGGGGAGGTAGGACGAAGCTCGACACAGTTGGGAATAGGGGTGTGAATGTTTAAACGTTAAAACGTTTAAACAGAATTGTGATCCTTGACGTCAAGAAAAAAAAATAGTTTCCCCCCCTAAAAAATTATCACAGTGCCGTTATCACAAACATATTATTTTCTGTGTTATAGCATAACTAGATGATAGGCTATAAAGACCTTTTGTTTTATTTATTTCACCTTTATTTAACCAGGTAAGCTAGTTGAGAACAAGTTCTCATTTACAACTGCGACCTGGACAAGATAAAGCAAAGCAGTGCGACAAAAACAACACAGAGTTACACATAAACAAACGTACAGTCAATAACACAGTACAAAAATCTATGTACAGTGCGTGCAAATGTAGAAGAATAGGTAGGTAAGGCAATAAATAGGCCATAGAGGCAAAACAATTACAATTTAGCATTAACACTGGAGTGATGTACAGATGATGATGTGCAAGTAGAGATACTGGGGTGCAAAAGAGCAAGAGGATAAGTAACAATATGGGGATGAGGTAGTTGGGTGTGCTGTTTACAGATTGGCTGTGTAAGCTGCTCTGACAGCTGATGCTTAAAGATAAAAATGGATATATAAGACTCCAGCTTCAGTGATTTTTGCAATTCGTTCCAGTCATTGGCAGCAGAGAACTGGAAGGAAAGGCGGCCGAAGGAAGTGTTGGCTTTGGGGGTGACCAGTGAAATATACCTGCTGGAGCAAATGCTTCGGGTGGGTGTTGCTATGGTGACCAGTGAGCTGAGATAAGGCTGGGCTTTACCTAGCATAGACTTATAGATGCCCTGGAGCCAGTGGGTTTGGCGACGAATGTGTAGTGAGAGCATACAGCCAACAAGAGCATACAGGTCGCAGTGGTGGGTAGTATATGGGGCTTTGGTGACAAAACGGATGCCACTGTGATAGACTATATCCAATTTGTTGAGTAGAGTGTTGAAGGCTATTTTGTAAATGACATCACCGAAGTCAAGGACCAGTAGGATAGTCAGTTTTACGAGGGTATTTTTGGCAGCATGAGTGAAGGATGCTTTGTTGCGAAATAGGAAGCCAATTCTGGATTTAATTTTGGATTGGAGATGCTTAATGTGAGCCTGGAAGGAGAGTTTACAGTCTAACCAGACACCTAGGTATTTGTAGTTGTCCACATATTGTAAGTCAGCATCGTCCAGAGCAGTGATGCTAGTCGGACGGGAGGTTGCAGGCAGCAATCGGTTGAAGTGCATGCACTTAGTTTTACTTGCATTTAAAAGCAGTTGGAGGCCACGGAAGGAGTGTTGTATGGCATTGAAGCTCGTTTGGAGGTTTGTTATTACAGTGCCCAAAGAAGGGCCAGATTGCATAGTGGAGAAGGTGCGGTGGGATTCGAAATGGTCGGTGATCTGTTTAACTTGGCTTTCGAAGACTTTAGGAAGGCAGGGTAGGATAGATTTCGGTCTATAACAGTTTGAGGCTAGAGTGTTTCCTCCTTTAAAGAGGGCGATGACCGCGGCAGCTTTCCGATCTTTGGGGATCTCAGATGTCATGAAAGAGGTTGAATAGGCTAGTAATAGGGGTTGCAACAATTTCGGCTGACCATTTTAAAAAGAGGGTCCAGATTTAGCCCAGCTGATTTTTATAGAGATCTAGATTTTGTTGAAACCCCCTGGGACGGTTATGTTGGCAGAACAGTCGTGATGGATCGGCTGGGCTCTGTGTCGGCAGTAAAAGGGTTCAGGCCAATGGCAAAATATGTCTTGAAGCACAAGAATTGGCTGATGGACCTCTTCGGCTAGCCAGGAGATGGGCCGAGCTCCAGGCTAGCTCCAGGCTAACTGGTGCTTGCTTCGGGACAGAGGCGTTAGCCAGGAGTAGCCACTCGGATAGCAGCTAGCTAGCTGCAATGAGCCGGTGCAAAGGTTCAGAGCTTGCGGTAGAAATCCTGAGATGTGGTAGAGAAAAAGCAGTCCGATATGCTCTGGGTTGATATCGCGCTGTGCAGAGTGGCAGATCCGTACCACATTGGGTGAGGCGGGTTGCAGGAGAGTATTTTCATTTTGTAGATGGAAATTGAGATGTAAAAAATTAAATATATTTGAAGAAATCAAGAAAAATATATATATATATATATACATGGGACGGGACAAGACAACAGACTAGAGGTCGACCGATTATGATTTTTCAATGCCGATACCGATTATTGGAGGACCAAAAAAAGCAGATGCCAATTTAAAAATGTTTATTTTTATTTGTAATAATGACAATTACAACAATACTGAATTAACACTTATTCTAACTTAATATAATACATCAATAAAATCAATTTAGCCTCAAATAAATAATGAAACATGTTAAATTTAGTTTAAATAATGCAAAAACGAAGTGTTTGAGAAGAAAGTAAAAGTGCAATATGTGCCATGTAAGAAAGCTAACGTTTAAGTTCCTTGCTCAGAACATGAGAACATATGAAAGCTGGTGGTTCCTTTTAACATGAGACTTCAATATTCCAAGGGAAGAGGTTTTAGGTTGTAGTTAATATTGTATTTATAGGACTATTTCTCTCTATAGCATTTGTATTTCATATACCTTTGACTATTGGATGTTCTTATAGGCACTTTAGTATTGCCAGTGTAACAGTATAGCTTCCGTCCCTCTCCTCGCCCCTACCTGGACTCGAACCAGGAACACATCAACAGCCACCCTAGAAGCATCGCTCCACAAAATCTGCAGCCCTTGCAGAGCAAGGGGAACAACTACTCCAAGTCTCAGAGCGAGTGACGTTTGAAACGCTATTAGCACGCACCCCGCTAACTAGCTAGCCATTTCATATCGGTTACACCAGCCTAGTCTCGGGATTTGATAGGCTTGAAGTCATAAACAGCTCAATGCTTGAAGCAGAGCGAAGAGCTGCTGGCAAAACGCACAAAAGTGCTGTTTGAATGAATGCTTACGAGCCTGCTGCTGCCGCCTACCACCGCTCAGTCAGACTGCTCTATCAAATATCAAATCATAGACTTAATTATACCATAATAACACACAGAAATACGAGCCTTTGATCATTAATATGGTCGAATCCAGAAACTATCATTTTGAAAACTAAACGTTTATTCAGTGAAATACCGTTCTGTATTTTATCTAACGGGTGGCATCCCTAAGTCTAAATATTGCTGTTACATTGTACAACCTTCAGTGTTGTGTCATAATTATGTAAAATTCTTCCAAATTAGTTCGCAACGAGCCAGGCGGCCCAAACTGTTGCATATACACTGACTGCGTGCAATGAACGCAAGAGAAGTGATTCAATTACACCTGGTTAATATTGCCTGCTAACCTGGATTTCTTTTAGCTAAATATGCAGGTTTAAAATTATATACTTCTGTGTATTGATTTTAAGAAAGGCATTGATGTTTATGGTTAGGTACAGTCGTGTAACGATTGTGCTTTTTTCGCAAATGCGCTTTTGTTAAATCATCCCCCGTTTGGCGGAGTTGGCTGTCTTTGTAAGGAAGAAATAGTCTTCACACAGTTCGCAACGAGCCAGGTGACCCAAATTGCTACATATACCCTGACTCTGTTGCAAGGGAAGTGACACAATTTACCTAAAATAAATTCATGTTCGCAGGCAATATTAACTAAATATGCAGGTTTAAAAATATACACTTGTGTATTGATTTTAAGAAAGGCCTGGATGTTTATGGTTATGTAGACGTTGGACCAACTAGTCCTTTTTCGCCCTGTTAGGGCTAGGCAGAATACTGCCCCCTTTGGAGGAATTGCGTGCCCATAGTAAACTGAAAAAAAATCTGTCCAAAATTGCTAATATATGCATATAATAATTATTATTGGATAGAAAACACTCTAAAGCTTCTAAAACCGTTGGAATTATGTCTGTAAGTATAGCAGAACTCACAGGGCAGGCATTCTTCCAAACTAGTTTTGGGATCATGAAAGTTGGGGCAACTTTGACGTGATCGCTCCCACCCTTCCCAACCAGCTATGGATCTGGGGACACTTTCTATGTCTTCCACTAGATGTCCTCATTCAGTAGAGTGTTTAATCGTTCAAATCCCGCGAGTTTTGGCCCTATGGGAGTGAATTGAGTGCGTGTCGCGAGAAAATACCTGTGCGTTAGGGCGCGAATTGGTCACATTCATTCCTTTGTTCCAGCACTCCGGAGGAGAACTAACAATGACCGGTTGAATTGAAATTTGTTTTGTACGTTTAGAACATCCTAAAGCTTGATTCTGCACTTAGTTTGACCTGTTTAGTCGACATATAATATGTAATTTTTAAGTTTTGATGCGCAACTTTTCGGGACCAGAGGAAATTTTGGGTGCATTTCAGCTGATATTGTTAGCAGATGCTAATACAAAGACACAAGACTTGAAACCAAACAATGTTTTAGGTAAGTATGAACCCTTCCAGTACATTCTGAACGAAGACCATCAAAGGTAAGGGAATATTTATGCTGAAATTGTGTGTTTCTGTTGACTCCAACATAGCGGAGAAATATTGCTTATGTCTGAGCGCCGTCTCAGAATATTGAATAATGAGCGATTTCTGTAACGTTAAAAAGAAATGTAACAAAGCGATTGCATTAAGAAGCAGTGTATCTTTCTAACTATATGTAGAACATGTATATTTAGTCAAAGTTTATGATGTCTATTTACGTTATCTTGTGGCGCTATCTATATTTTCTCCAGACATTTTTCAGTATTTTCTGAACATGAATTCAATGTAAATGGACATTTATGGATATAAATGGCATATTATTGAAAAAAAAAAAAAAGTACTGTGTAACATGTCCTATTACTGTTATCTGATGAAGATTTTCAGAAGGTTAGTGAATGATTTATTTTTTAATCCTGCTTTTATAATTTTATATTTTCTGGGACAAAATGGCTGCCTCTTGTCTTCGTTTCGGTGGTGGTCTAATATAAATATGTGGTGTGTTTTCGCCGTAAAACATTTAAAAAATCTGACATGCTGGGTAGATGAACAAGCTGTTTATCTTTCATTTGAGGTATTGGACTTGTTAATGTGTGGAGGTTAAATATTTCTAAGAATATTTTTGCGTTCCATGCGCCACGTTCCAGCTGAACGTGGGAGGGGTCGTTCCCAAAAGGGAACCCCACCCGTCAACAGGTTTTTAAGGCAGCCCCCCGCACCTCTCTGATTCAGAGGGGTTGGGTTAAATGCTTTCCCCTTTCCAATTGTTAATGACGTAATGGTGGGGAGTCGGATTCCGGTGTCGAATCCCATTTCTGAGTATCAAGACACCGGAATCAACTCCTAAGATTAAGTGTTTTTGGATCGGAGGAGACGGATTAGTTGCCGTACTCCCGAGAACACAAACACCTGCATTTTCATACCGAGGGACGGAGTGAGAGGGAAGGGGCACAGTATAGGCAGGTCGGCCACCAGGCAGACAGTCAGAACCATGCACTAGGCCTATCTATCAGCAATCAAAAGCTGTATCTCGCAAGTTCTTGGCTTATAATGTCGCACTTCAGTAAAGCAGGGCCTATCATCAATGAATAGGCTGTAATATTCCACATGCAACAGACCAAAGATTGATCACACTCGCATCACTAGAGAAGAGGGGGCAGGCAGAACAGCGCGAGGGAGCGAGAGGAAGGGGCAGGCAGAACAGCGCGAGGGAGAGAGAGGAAGGGGCAGGCAGAACAGCGTGAGGGAGAGAGAGGAAGGGGCAGGCAGAACAGCATGAGGGAGCGAGAGGAAGGGGCAGGCAGAACAGCATGAGGGAGAGAGAGGAAGGGGCAGGCAGAACAGCGTGAGGGAGCGAGAGGAAGGGGCAGGCAGAACAGCGCGAGGGAGCGAGAGAAAGGGGCAGGCAGAACAGCGTGAGGGAGCGAGAGGAAGGGGCAGGCAGAACAGCATGAGGGAGAAAGAGGAAGGGGCAGGCAGAACAGCATGAGGGAGCGAGAGGAAGGGGCAGGCAGAACAGCGTGAGGGAGCGAGAGGAAGGGGCAGGCAGAACAGCATGAGGGAGAAAGAGGAAGGGGCAGGCAGAACAGCGTGAGGGAGCGAGAGGAAGGGGCAGGCAGAACAGCATGAGGGAGAAAGAGAAAGGGGCAGGCAGAACAGCGTGCATATATCTTGGTAATCTGTATCTCGCAATATCTTGTACGGCTCACAAATTCACTAAAGTAGCCCAAATTTTGCCTCTTGCTCTCTGGTTTTAATTTAAATTACACAACTTTCCCCAGGCAAAATATCCAAGATGGCGTAGCAGTCAAACGCCTGTTGTAGAGGTTGACCGATTAATCGGAATGGCCGATTAATTTGGGCCAAGTTCAAGTTCATAACAATCGGAAATCGGTATTTTTGGACACAGATTTGGCTGATAAAAAATATATATATATATATATTTTTTTAACACCTTTATTTCACTAGGCAAGTCAGTTAAGAACACAATCTTATTTTCAATGACAGCCTAGGAACAGTGGGTTAACTGCCTTGTTCAACCTTGTCAGCTCGGGGATTCAATCTTGCAACCTAACAGTTAACTAGTCCAACGCTCTAACCACCTGCCTCTCATTACACTCCACGAGGCGCCTGCCTGTTACGCAAATGCAGTAAGAAGCCAAGGTAAGTTACTAGCTAGCATTAAACTTATCTTATAAAATTGATGATATTACTAGTTTATCTAGCGTGTCCTGCGTTGCATATAATCGATGCGGTGCGTATTCGCGAAAAAGGACTAGTTGGTCCAACGTGTACATAACCATAAACATCCATGCCTTTCTTAAAATCAATACACAAGTGTATATTTTTAAACCTGCATATTTAGTTAATATTGCCTGCGAACGTGAATTTATTTTAGGTAAATTGTGTCACTTCCCTTGCAACAGAGTCAAATCAAATCAAATTTATTTATATAGCCCTTCGTACATCAGCTGATATCTCAAAGTGCTGTACATAAACCCAGCCTAAAACCCCAAACAGCAAGCAATGCAGGTGTAGAAGCACGGTGGCTAGGAAAAACTCCCTAGAAAGGCCAAAACCTAGGAAGAAACCTAGAGAGGAACCAGGCTATGTGGGGTGGCCAGTCCTCTTCTGGCTGTGCCGGGTGGAGATTATAACAGAACATGGCCAAGATGTTCAAATGTTCATAAATGACCAGCATGGTCGAATAATAATAAGGCAGAACAGTTGAAACTGGAGCAGCAGCACAGCCAGGTGGACTGGGGACAGCAAGGAGTCATCATGTCAGGTAGTCCTGGGGCATGGTCCTAGGGCTCAGGTCCTCCGAGAGAGAGAAATATTGCTGGTAGCAGCTCAACAGCCTCTTTACACTTTTTAAATTGAAATTTCGGACTTTTTCTTATCGTTTTAATGGAAAACCAAAATAAATAAATGGGGAGCCAGACCCAGGCAATCAGAATCAGTTCTTTTTTTTCCCACAAAAGGGCTTTATTGCAAACAGAAATACTACTCAGTTTCATCAGCTGTCCGGGTGGCTTGTCTCAGACGATGTGGAGATCATGGGCTGGCGGAGTTACACATGGTCTGCGATTGTAAGGCCAGTTGGACAATCTGCCAAGTTCTCTAAAATTACGTTGGAGGCAGCTTATGGTAGAGAAATTAACATTTAGTTCTCTGGCAACAGCTCTGGTGGACATTCCTGCAGTCGGCATGTCAATTGCACCCTCCCTCAACTTGAGACATCTGTGGCATTGTGTTGTGTGACACAACTGAACATTTGAGTGTCATTTTATTGTCCGCAGCACAAGGTGCACCTGTGTAATGATCATGCCGTTTAATCATCTTCTTGATATACCACACCAGTCAGGTTGATGGATTATCTTGGAAAGGAGAAATGGTCATTAACAGTGATGTAATCACATTTCTGCACAACATTTTAGAGAAATAAGCTTTTTTTTGCATCTGGAACATTTCTGGTATCTGGTATATTATTTCACCTCATGAAACATGGGACCAACACTTTACATGTTGCGTTTTTATATTTTTGTTGAGTTTATTTTATTTGATACAGCAGTATATGACATTTTAACACTAAATAAATCTGACTTTTTCATTTTTCCAAATCCAGCTTTCAGCCACTCCTCAGTCGGACCGATATGAAAGTATTTTGGAAGCACTGAATAGCAATCACAGCATGTGAGTAACTCTCTCTGACCTTATGATTTCTGTAATGTTAGCATACAAATCCACCCTCATTTGTCCATCTCTCTTAGGTTCATGTCAGGGAAGGAGATCAAGAAGAAGAAGCACCTCTTTGGGCTGAGGATCCGTTTTCCTCCGGGTCCCCAGAGCTCTGACCTGCTGGCCAACAGAGGGGAGCCAGAGAGGGCCTCCAACGAGATCAAGATCAAAGGCAGGAAGGCTATCAAGCCTCTTACCAACACAAGGTGGATCTCAAGTTTCTACTAAATTATGTTATGAGAAGCTCATGAAAAAACATACTAATTTAAAAACACATTTTTTTTGCATGCTAAAAACAGTGGGGCAAAAAAGTATTTAGTCAGCCATCATTTAGTATTTAGTCAGCCATTGTGCAAGGTCTCCCACTTAAAAAGATGAGAGGCCTGTAATTTTCATCACACTTCAACTATGACAGACTAAATTAGAAGAAAAAAATCCAGAAAATCACATTGTAGGATTTTTAATGAATTTATTTGCAAATGGTGGAAAATAAGTATTTGGTCACCTACAAACAAGCAAGATTTCTGGCTCTCACAGACCTGTAACTTCTTCTTTAAGAGGCTCCTCTGTCCTCCACTCGTTACCTGTATTAATGGCACCTGTTTGAACTTGTTATCAGTGTAAAAGACACCTGTCCACAACCTCAAACAATCACACTCCAAACTCCACTATGGCCAAGACCAAAGAGCTGTCAAAGGACACCAGAAACAAAATTGTAGACCTGCACCAGGCTGGGAAGACTGAATCAGGTTTGAAGAAATCAACTGTGGGAGCAATTATTAGGAAATGGAAGACATACAAGACCACTGATAATCTCCCACGATCTGGGGCTCCACGTAAGATCTCAACCCGTGGGGTCAAAATGATCACAAGAACGGTGAGCAGAAATCCCAGAACCACACGGGGGGACCTAGTGAATGACCTGCACAGAGCTGGGACCAAAGTAACAAAGCCTACCATCAGTAACACACTACGCCGCCAGGGACTCAAATCCTGCCGTGCCAGACGTGTCCCCCTGCTTAAGCCAGTACATGTCCAGACCCGTTTGAAGTTTGCTAGAGAGCATTTGGATGATCCAGAAGAAGATTGGGAGAATGTCATATGGTCAGATGAAACCAAAATATAACTTTTTGGTAAAAACTCAACTCGTCGTGTTTGGAGGACAAAGAATGCTGAGTTGCATCCAAAGAACACCATATCTACTGTGAAGCATCGGGGTGGAAACATCATGCTTTGGGGCTGTTTTTCTGCAAAGGGACCAATGAGGAAAGAATGAATGGGGCCATGTATCGTGAGATTTTGAGTGAAAACCATCAGCAAGGGCATTGAAGATGAAACGTGGCTGGGTCTTTCAGCATGACAATGATCCCAAACACACCGCCCGGGCAACGAAGTAGTGGCTTCGTAAGAAGCATTTCAAGGTCCTGGAGTGGCCTAGCCAGTCTCCAGATCTCAACCCCATAGAAAATCTTTGGAGGGAGTTGAAAGTCTGTGTTGCCCAGCAACAGCCCCAAAACATCACTGCTCTAGAGGAGATCTGCATGGAGGAATGGGCCAAAATACCAGCAACAGTGTGTGAAAACCTTGTGAAGACTTACAGAAAACGTTTGACCTCTGTCATTGCCAACAAAGGGAATATAACAAAGTATTGAGAAACTTTTGTTATTGACCAAATACTTATTTTCCACCATAATTTGCAAATAAATTCATAAGAAATCCTACAATGTGATTTTCTGGATTGTGTTTCTCATTTTGTCTGTCATAGTAGTGTACCTATGATGAAAATTACAGGCCTCTCTCATCTTTTTAAGTGGGAGAACTTGCACAATTGGTGGCTGACTAAATACTTTTTTGCCACACTGTATCCTGGTCAGACTGTTTTGGTTTTTATCTCTGTACTTTTGGTTGGGTTTGGTTAGCCTGAAGTTGACTGGTAAGATAAGGGACCAGAAAAGATAACTATCCTTTTCAGTAAACTATGATGACTCAATTTGACGGTGTGAATCTGGTTGTTCCAGTGAAGTAACCAATGGCGTGGTGAAGAAGGCCAAGAAGATGAAGAAACAGGGAGGTCACTCCCTGGCGACTCTGGCCAAGCGAAGTCGCTCCAGTGAACTCTTGGCCCAGGTGTGTGTGTTTAATACTACTTCTATTGATCAACGTTAACACCTTTACCCAAAGTTAAAACATTTTTAGAGGTATGTTGTTCATCCATTGAGATGTGTAATACCTCTTTATCCCCCCTGAAGGATATGAAGCCACCACCACCTCTGGATACCCAGTCCTTAAGGAGGTCAGCTATCCCCCAAAAATGTAATTTGTGAAAATGTTGCTCAGTTTGTGAAACTGTTGAATGGTAGTGTTCTTCTTTACTCCCAGCAGCAGGAGTGACAGATCTCTTCCCTCCTCCAGTACCTCCGAGATGGAATCCATCAGTGCCGTCCGCACCACTGAAACTACCTCAACTAGCCTCTCCAGACAGTCCAGGTACATTCTACAATAGCATTATGGTACACCAAGTATGTGGACATCCCTTCAAATGAGTTGATTTGGCTATTTCAGCCATGCCAGCTGCTGACATGTGTATAAAATCCAGCATGCAGCCATGTAATCGCCGTAGACAAACATTGGCAGTAGAATGGCCTGTTCTGAAGAGCTCAGTGACTTTCAACGTGGCACCATCATAGCATGCCACCTTTCCAACAAGTCAGTTTGTCATATTTCTATCCTGCTAGAGATGCCCCGGTCAACTGTAAGTGCTGTTATTGTGAAGTGGAAATGTCTTGGAGCAGCAACATCTCAGCTGCGAAGTAGTAGCCCAAACAAGCTCCCAGAACAGGACCGCCATGTGCTGAAGCGTGTAAAAATTGTCTGTCCTCAGTTCCGTGTTCTGTACTGCCTCTTGAAGCAACACCAGCACAATAACTGTTTGAACTTCATGAAATGGGTTTCCATGGCCGAGCAGCCTCACACAAGCCTAAGATCCCCATGTGCGTTGCCAAGCGTCGGTTGGTGTGGCGTAAGCTCGGCACCATTGGAATCTGGAGCAGTGGAAACGCCTTCTCAGGAGTGATGAATCAAGCTTCACCATCTGGCAGTCCGACGGACAAATCTGGTTTTGGCGGATGCCAGGATAACACTACTTTCCCCAATGCATATTGCCAACTATGAAGTTTGGTGGAGGAGGAATAATGGTCTGGGCCTATTTTTTCATCGTTCGGGCTAGGCCCCATAGTTACAGTGAAGGGAAATCCTACCCCATAGTGACTTTCTAGACTATTCTGTACTTCCAACTTTGACAACAGTTTTTGGGAAGGCCCTTTCATGTTTCAGCATGTCGGTGCCCCTGTGCACAAAGCGAGGTCCATACAGTAATGATTTGTCTATCGGTGTGGAAGAACTTGACTGCCCTGCACGGAGCCCTGACCTCAACCACATCGAACACCTTTGGGATGAATTGGAAGGCAGACCTAATAGCCCAACATCAGTGCACAACCTCACTAATTCTCTCTCTCGCCTCTTGCTCTTTCTCTTCCCTATTCCTCCCCAGCTTGTGTAGCTCCAGTAAGACGTTCACGGGTCGCCACTGGCCCATCGCCCAGCCCCCCCTGAAGAGGCGACGGGGCCGGCCACGTCGGGCCCCCCTCCAGCCCCCCAACCCTGAGATCCCCCCTCCTCACCAGCCAGACCCCCACCACCTCCCAGAGCCCCCCATCCCCCTGCCGGGGCTCCACTCCACGGACATAGTGCACGGGCTGGGCCACGGCGGTCAGCTGTCCCACCTGAAGAGCTCAATCAGTAGCTACTTTGGGGTGGCAGGCCGCCTGGAGTGCGGGGAGAAGTACCGCATCCTAGCTCGCCGGGTCAACCTGGACGGCAAGGTTCAATACCTGGTGGAGTGGGAGGGCGTCACTGCCTCCTAAACTTGTCGTAGCGCTTACGTAGTTTATTACACATACGTAGCGCTTAACATGTTTACACAGCGTTTAAAAAGCATTATAAACTGGGTGGTTCTGAATGCTGATTGGCTGAAAGCTGTGGTATATCAGACCGTATACCACAGGTATGACACATTTATTTTTACTGCTCTAACTACATTGGTGACCAGTTTATAATAGCAATAAGGCACCTCGGGGGTTTGTGGTATATGAACAGCCTAAGAACAGCCCTAAGCCGTGGTATATTGGCCATACACCACGCCCCCTCTGCTTAATTGCACTCTTCTTCTGAGATCGGGCTTCCCCGTGTTGCCCAGTCTGGAGCGGCGCTTGCGTTTCCAGTGATATGGTCTTTCTGTGACTTGTCTTTTGTGTTTCAGATCTGTTTCGGTTTTGTAAACTGAAGAGGTTAAGAGATCAGCTTTGGCAGAATGTAAAATGAATGGGGTTTAGAGTGGCTAGGTAGGGGGTGTGAATGGGGTTTAGAGTGGCTAGGTAGGTGGTGTGAATGGGGTTTAGAGTGGCTATGTAGGGGGTGTGAATGGGGTTTAGAGTGGCTAGGTAGGGGGTGTGAATGGGGTTTAGAGTGGCTAGGTAGGGGGTGTGAATGGGGTTTAGAGTGGCTAGGTAGGGGGTGTGAATGGGGTTTAGAGTGGCTAGGTAGGGGGTGTGAATGGGGTTTAGAGTGGCTAGGTAGGGTGTGTGAATGGGGTTTAGAGTGGCTAGGTAGGTGGTGTGAATGGGGTTTAGAGTGGCTAGGTAGGTGGTGTGAATGGGGTTTAGAGTGGCTAGGTAGGGGTGTGAATGGGGTTTAGAGTGGCTAGGTAGGGGGTGTGAATGGGGTTTAGAGTGGCTAGGTAGGGGGTGTGAATGGGGTTTAGAGTGGCTAGGTAGGGGGTGTGAATGGGGTTTAGAGTGGCTAGGTAGGTGGTGTGAATGGGGTTTAGAGTGGCTAGGTAGGGGGTGTGAATGGGGTTTAGAGTGGCTAGGTAGGGGGTGTGAATGGGGTTTAGAGTGGCTAGGTAGGTGGTGTGAATGGGGTTTAGAGTGGCTAGGTAGGGGGTGTGAATGGGGTTTAGAGTGGCTAGGTAGGGGGTGTGAATGGGGTTTAGAGTGGCTAGGTAGGGGGTGTGAATGGGGTTTAGAGTGGCTAGGTAGGGGGTGTGAATGGGGTTTAGAGTGGCTAGGTAGGTGGTGTGAATGGGGTTTAGAGTGGCTATGTAGGGGGTGTGAATGGGGTTTAGAGTGGCTAGGTAGGGGGTGTGAATGGGGTTTAGAGTGGCTAGGTAGGGGGTGTGAATGGGGTTTAGAGTGGCTAGGTGGGGGGTGTGAATGGGGTTTAGAGTGGCTAGGTAGGTGGTGTGAATGGGGTTTAGAGTGGCTAGGTAGGGGGTGTGAATGGGGTTTAGAGTGGCTAGGTAGGGGGTGTGAATGGGGTTTAGAGTGGCTAGGTAGGTGGTGTGAATGGGGTTTAGAGTGGCTAGGTAGGGGGTGTGAATGGGGTTTAGAGTGGCTAGGTAGGGGGTGTGAATGGGGTTTAGAGTGGCTAGGTAGGGGGTGTGAATGGGGTTTAGAGTGGCTAGGTAGGGGGTGTGAATGGGGTTTAGAGTGGCTAGGTAGGGGGTGTGAATGGGGTTTAGAGTGGCTAGGTAGGGGGTGTGAATGGGGTTTAGAGTGGCTAGGTAGGTGGTGTGAATGGGGTTTAGAGTGGCTAGGTAGGGGGTGTGAATGGGGTTTAGAGTGGCTAGGTAGGGGGTGTGAATGGGGTTTAGATTGGCTAGGTAGGGGGTGTGAATGGGGTTTAGATTGGCTAGGTAGGGGGTGTGAATGGGGTTTAGAGTGGCTAGGTAGGGGGTGTGAATGGGGTTTAGAGTGGCTAGGTAGGGGGTGTGAATGGGGTTTAGAGTGGCTAGGTAGGGGGTGTGAATGGGGTTTAGAGTGGCTAGGTAGGGGTGTGAATGGGGTTTAGAGTGGCTAGGTAGGGGGTGTGAATGGGGTTTGAGTGTCTTTGCGCCTGACCTGATATGTTGAAAGTGTTTGCGAGTAGTTGATGTTCGAGAGGGACTCAAACAACAGAGATGATGTTGTGCTGCTGCAAACCCGTTTATTATTATTGTTTATTATGAATTATTATATATCTTTACTTTTCTACGTTTTTATTGATATGCCTCGAGTGTCTAATGAGAGAGTTCATTTTTTTACGATTTGGATTTGATTGCACATACTGTATCAAGTTCAGCCTGTTCTCAGCAATTCTCCTGAACCCGTTGTACCCAGGCTCATAAAATGACTTAGAGATACGAAGCTTCTCTTTTCTGTCTTTGGCAGCTGAAAGCGTGTAACCTCTAATCTCTGCTTAATGTTCTGCAAATCATCTCACTATGAATAGTATTAATTTCACTGTGTTCTAGTCCAAATCCACACTATGTCAAGATTTTACTCAGACTTTTTCTAATGCATTATTAATTACTGTTAGAATTTGCTTTGAGGGCTGAGCTTGTGTGAAAGAACGTTAGTGACTGACTTCATGTGTATGTGGTAACTGGTACCGTTAGGCCTTGTTTTATTTGAAAGGTTGAGTAATGTACCCACGTTTTTACTTGTGTTCTACAATATACAGTGTGGCAAAAAAGTATTTAGTCAGCCACCAATTGTGCAAGTTCTCCCACTTAAAAAGATGAGAGAGGCCTGTAATTTTCATCATAGGTACACTTCAACTATGACAGACAAAATGAGGAAAAAAATCCAGAAAATCACATTGTAGGATTTTTAATTAATTAATTTGCAAATTATGGTGGAAAATAAGTATTTGGTCATTAACAAAAGTTTATCTCAATACTTTGTTATATTCCCTTTGTTGGCAATGACAGAGGTCAAACATTTTCTGTAAGGGTTCACAAGATGTTCACACACTGTTGCTGGTATTTTGGCCCATTCCTCCATGCAGATCTCCTCTAGAGCAGTGATGTTTTGGGGCTGTTGCTGGGCAACACAGACTTTCAACTCCCTCCAAAGATTTTCTATGGGGCTGAGACCTGGAGACTGGCTAGGCCACTCCAGGACCTTGAAATGCTTCTTACAAAGCCACTCCTTTGTTGCCCGGGCGGTGTGTTTGGGATCATTGTCATGCTGAAAGACCCAGCCACGTTTCATCTTCAATACCCTTGCTGATGGAAGGAGGTTTTCACTCAAAATCTCACGATACATGGCCCCATTCTTTCCTATACACGGATCAGTCGTCCTGGTCCCTTTGCAGAAAAATAGCCCCAAAGCATGATGTTTCCACCCCGATGCTTCACAGTAGATATGGTGTTCTTTGGATGCAACTCAGCATTCTTTGTCCTCCAAACACGACGAGTTGAGTTTTTACCAAAAAGTTATATTTTGGTTTCATCTGACCATATGATATTCTCCCAATCTTCTTTTGGATCATCCAAATGCTCTCTAGCAAACTTCAGACGGGCCTGTACATGTACTGGCTTAAGCAGGGGGACACGTCTGGCACTGCAGGATTTGAGTCCCTGGCGGCGTAGTGTGTTACTGATGGTAGGCTTTGTTACTTTGGTCCCAGCTCTCTGCAGGTCATTCACTAGGTCCCCCCGTGTGGTTCTGGGATTTTTGCTCACCGTTCTTGTGATCATTTTGACCCCACGGGGTGAGATCTTGCGTGGAGCCCCAGATCACGGGAGATCATCAGTGGTCTTGTATGTCTTCCATTTCCTAATAATTGCTCCCACAGTTGATTTCTTCAAACCAAGCTGCTTACCTATTGCAGATTTAGTCTTCCCAGCCTGGTGCAGGTCTACAATTGTGTTTCTGGTGTCCTTTGACAGCTCTTTGGTCTTGGCCATAGTGGAGTTTGGAGTGTGACTGTTTGAAGTTGTGGACACGTGTATTTTATACTGATAACAAGTTCAAACAGGTGCCATTAATACAGGTAACGAGTGGAGGACAGAGGAGCCTCTTAAAGAAGAAGCTACAGGTCTGTGAGAGCCAGAAATCTTGCTTGTTTGTAGGTGACCAAATACTTATTTTCCACCATCATTTGCAAATAAATTCATAAAAAATACTACAATGTGATTTTCCAGATTTTTTTCTCTCATTTTGTCTGTCATAGTTGAAGTGTACCTATGATGAAAATTACAGACCTCTCTCATCTTTTTAAGTGGGAGAACTTGCACAATTGGTGGCTGACTAAATACTTTTTTGCCCCACTCTATGTTCTGAAGATATACATTTTTGCTGCATTTTTTTTTAAATATGCAATCATTGTACTTTTAGATATCTACAGTTACATTTATGAACCTCTTAAAAATGACTTTGTTCCTTAATTTTCTTCCCTCTGTGCGGTTATATTTAATGACTTTGATCAGTGCGAACATTGAATGCAAAAATCTCATGGACCTTTTTACTTTAAACAAATAAAACTGATTTCAGTTCTTAAAGCCGCCTATGCAACATAAGTCTCGAAAGACAATTGTTTTTGTATTTCAATCACTTGACCGCAAGATTGGCATCAGCAACAAACCACAACAATATTTTTTGGTTTCATCTGACTTGGGCCTTTTAGTTTTTTATTTCAGGTGCTATTTATTTCACCTTTTACTCAGAACTGTGCACTTAGCCAGACGTCTGCTGGTACAGCCAAGCTCACCTAGAACCCACTCAGGATATGCTCAGCAACTTTACTATATGCATGATGTACTCAACATTTGGAATATAACATGTTATTGATGGAACATTGGAACATTTTCTGTGGTGTCAGTATTTCATTGACGTTCATTTTAAAGAAAATGTAGCGTTCATTTAGTCATTCCTCTGTGACTGGTTGTTTTCAAAAATCTGCAGTTCAGTCCATTATGCTACAGGGTCACAAATGTCTTCGTTCATCTGAAAACATGATCTTCCACTTATCTCATGAAGTGTTTATTTTTTTATTTTTAGTTCCCTTCACCTCTGAGGGGTTAGGTTCAATACAGAAGACACATTTCATTTGAATGCATTCAGTTGTACAACTGACTAGGTATCCCCCCCCACCCCAACTCACGCCCTGACCATACTAAATAAAGACAAAATAAAGGTCAGAACGTGACACTATGTATCCCTCTTCCCCCCTGTTTCATTGTAAGAGTTCAAGCAGTTAATGCCTCTTGCTGTTGGATGTGTTTTGTTATTCTCAGAAAATGCCATTTTCCCGTTGAGGCAGTGGAGTTGGGTCTTGACGTTGATACCTCTTTATTTAAAAAAAAGTTATTTTAAGCTTTTCTTCTGTATCAAACTTTATTGGTCACATTTAGCGTATGTTATTGCGGGTGTAGTGAAATGCTTGTGTGTGTATGTTGTTCCAGTGTTAGACCCCTGGATCTTTGTTTTCTACTGGCTTTGGGCAGGCTTCTTCAGCCGAAAAATAAATATCTAAAAGCCTACTGATATCATTATTTATTTATTTTCTTCACATTGGCACTTTTGTTTTGATTCCAGTATGTCATCTTGCTGTTTTTGTTATTGTTTTTTGAAGTAAATATATGGCATGTTACATTTCCATGAAGTAAGACAGTGTAGAGAATTAATTCAGGTCACACATTGTCACCAGCTAGTTAACATTAACCCAGAAGTAATAATTCTTAGTGTTTTTGATTTCACTCAAGTAGTTGGCTTACATCTCAGCTGTGTCATTGTGGTCACGTGGTCATCATTGACATGATACAAGGGTAGGGTATATGTATACGTTTTATTCCAAATATGAATGTGTCCACCCTGAAGTGGCAGTTTCGAGACAACTGGAAACGCGGGGGGGGGGGGGGGGGGGGGGGGGGGTGAGGTGGGGTGAGGTCAAATCATGACGACGGTGATCTTCAGGTTGGTGATCTAGAAAGATGTCAGAGTTTCCGACTTGGAATTCCGATTGTTCCCAGTGTGGAGCTCGTTATGTTCAAGTTCCCATTGGTCGTGAACGGGCTGAAGTCTGAGATTTTCGCGTTCAGAGTTGTTTTGAACGCGACATATGTCCCAAGACACAAGGCAAGATGGTATACTATATAATAAGTGTAGGCTATTTGTCGGGTGTTTTGTTTTCTTCTTTCGCCTATGACGTAATCTGGTCTAGAAATACGTCACTTGAATTTGAGCGTGACAGGACTTCTTGGGTCAGTTCTTCATCAAGGAGTCAGTCAGTTTCAGGCCTAACTACCATCAGCTAGGAAAGGACACCCGCTCAGACTTCGTGAGGTCAAGTCTGTCACAGATGCGAATGTAGACTAATCCACGAGGTACATACATGTATGTTGATTGTAGACCACTGCGACTTGTCTAGCAGATGACCCGTCAATGCGTTGCCAGCCTCGGCTCCAGGCTTCACTCAGGAGACGGAAGCCTGTGGCTGAGGCTAGGAAAGGAAATGCTGCCGTAGGTTTCTATGTCATGTTAAACGTACACGAGTCACAGGCAGGGAAATGTTTCTCTGCCCCTTCAGTAAGGAATTTTAACCTTGTTTACGCCTGAGTTTTCTATATGTTTGATAAACGTGGTTAACGTGTTGCTAACAGGGCACTGAGGATTAACACCCATAAGGATGTCAAAGAAAAATAATGCTTATTAGTTTACGTGGTGGTGGGACTAGGCTGCAGGGTGGTTTGGGGTTAAACGCCCCCTCCTGTAATTCTCTCATAAACCACTATATGTCACCAACATGTATTTCATCACTTTCACTGGATGCCACTAGTCTTGTTCAACTAAAATTGTCATCTGTCTCATCTCAACTTTGTAAGTCACATCGACATAACGGTTTTGAGGTACATCTTTCTTTTCTTTTGTTATTTACAAGTTATATAGCTAAACGAATTAACAAAGTTAGAGCAGTTGCTAGGCCCTACATCCATTTCCGGACGTATTAATGTGTACCCATTTGATTCTTGAAAAAAAACGTTTAAATGCCTCATGAGCTTAGTTCAATTGTCATATCCCATTAGACTCCAAAATATAAGCTTGTTTAACTCCAATGTGTTTAAACAAAGTAAATGTAAACAAACACTATATACCCTCAAAACATGGTTCCAACTATAATTGTGATATAATGGACGGTAAGTCCATATCTCTGTCTATGAATTTGAGAGCGGTTACATGTCTCCAGCCCCATCCCTCAGCCTTTTTGCGAAACAACTGCTGATTTCCCCTTTAAAACCTGAAAACACATTAATTTAATTGAGTTGTGGGAATAAGATATATGTTTATCTTCAGACAACTTCATCCTAAAAATGTCTGACTACATTGTGAAGATCGAGGGAACTGGTCCCGAGGAGTCCGAGGCATCCCCTGAGAAGTCCAGGTAGCTATTTTTAAAGCAGACAGACTGACAGATCTAAAATGGATCTATATAGGTGCTCAACAACCACTTACGACCACTAAATAGACTCAACAACCAAATCTCAATGGTTAACTCAGACGTGCTGTTGCCTACAGGGACCCGTCACCTGAGCCTGCTGTCCTGCCCATGACAGATGTGTCCT
Source organism: Oncorhynchus mykiss (assembly GCF_013265735.2). Lineage (NCBI taxonomy): Eukaryota > Metazoa > Chordata > Actinopteri > Salmoniformes > Salmonidae > Oncorhynchus > Oncorhynchus mykiss. Next base: position 31,278,346 of record NC_048592.1, on the reverse strand, counting down.
TCCCTGGAGCAATGGAACACACGGTGAGAAATTCATATTGAAATTGTTGAAGAAATATTGAGCATAAATGTCTTCTAATCTGCTGGGTCTAGTTAAAAGCATAAAACATGATAGCAATCTAATCTACAATAGGTTATCTAGTACCTTTAGCCTAGCAAGCTATTAATCAATAGATTTTTATGCTCACAGAATGAGATGCTTAGCACCTTGGATCAAGTGATGGACAGTCAAACACAAGAAAATGGTGAACAAGTGGAAGCAACTGAAAGTCAGAGAAAGAGACTAAAGGTAGCAATCATCTATTGTTACTGTCGGTCCATTTCTCACAAATAACCTACCAACATGCCTTCAAAAGCCAAGGGCACTCTCGTCAAACGTTATTAGCTCTTGCTCTTTTACCCAGTGTAACGGCTGCATTTCATCATCTACTTCATGAACTCAATGTGCTATCAAATGTTATGAATGCTGCATTGCCTATATTAGTATATTTGACACGGTTTACAATTGTCTCGATACAGGGAAACCTAGGTTTGTCCTCTGTTGGGTGTTCACTTGGATGTATTCCAAGCTTTGACTCAGGTCAGTGTTTAATCTTTACTTGATTACTTTATTGTATCACTATGATAACACCAGCAATGTCCAATGTGTAAGATAAGTGTCAGACATTTGATCTCCTTTCCTCTAGTGTCCCTTACATCTACAGTCAACACAGATAACAACTCAGGGGAGAGCTTAGAACAACTGCAGTACCAAGCGGCCCTGAGGGAGGATACATGTGATGAGGTGGAGGTCAAGGTGCTAGATATCGACTTATCTTCATTCACCCTGAACCGGATTTCCTTCTCCAGTATTCTTCAGGAGGAGAACGACAGAGTGCTGGACAAGGACACTATGGATTGTCGCTCTCTCTCGAGAACAGTTCGCTTTGAAAGCAGCCCAATTCCGGAGAGGAGTGGAAGCTTGAAGACGTATTGCAGTAGTGTACGGTCGCCCACCCCGTACCAGTCAAGATTGTATGTTCATTTCGTTTGACTATGTTATTCATTCCATTCTCATTCTTGTAAGAGTTGAAAAAATGTCCTAAACCGGTGGTCTATGACATCACTTATCTGATAGAGTTTTGTTGCAAAATGCAATATTCACACATTTTTCACCTTTGTGTGCAAATGATTAATTGTTTAATATTAATAGTACTATTCTCAGAATTTGAATTAATATACTTTAGCTTTAAGAGGTGTTTCTTTGCTAAATGCTATATATCCATTGTTTAACCCCTTACACTCATGGGAATTGGGCTATATGGATAGGGCTAAATGAAAATGTTTCTAACAGAAGACATATGGAAAGTATATGCATAACCATGGTAGCAATTTGGAGATTATGGGGAAATTATTAGACTAAAGGTGAGGACACAACAGTTCACCTGACAAGACTGAATCCAAACATTCCACTGTTGATATTATGCACATTCTAAATTTACTGTCGGCAACTTTGGATAACACTTTGGATACATTCAGTAACATAATACTAATATTCTTGAAACATTTGGGCTTGGTGCAACATAAGACAATTATTTTTACAAGGGTTCGAGTGAGAAGTCTAACTGGTGTTTCCAAGTGGCCACACACCTCTCCAAAGTGTGCACAGTTCCTTAGTAATTTCCATGCACTTTTATGACTCAAGAGTCTTCAACTATAAGGTGCCCTTTTAAAATCTCTTATCTGTGCCTTTGAAGAATTAGACCAAGCACACTTGTAGTTGTTTTGTTTGGAACACAATTACTGTTGTTGTTTACGCAATCCTAAGAACGGTTCATTATAAATCACAATCTGGGTCAGGTGGGCATAATTTCAAAGCTTTTTCTATTGCCAACAAATTATCAAATACAATCTTACGGTCTTAGGCTTTCACAAGGCAATTCAGAGAAACAGATCGTAATTTTTGTGTGCATAGAATGGAGTCATGAGTGGAATGAAACTCTTTGTATGTTCCAAACGGTGTCCTTCATTCTCTATTACAGATCCCTTACCTCCACTGAGGCACATGATCAGGTTGCACACAGCTCAGGCACACAAGTGAGCCTCCAAATCCTGATGGACCCACTGGAGGAGCTTTTTGGTATCACTCAGGATATGATATACACAGACGTCCATGATAGAGTGATTGAAGTGTTGCAGGACATCTACTCGGCGGCTAACCAGCTAGAGCAACAGCTATTCCAGAGTGTCTCTGACAGGCAAGCTAGAGCCATTGTAAAGGCCGTAGTGCAGCAGATCAATGCCTGCCTGTCCAGGGCTCTCCAACAAACCTGCTCGGGATCACAATTACTTACTATAGTGGGATCTGCCAAGCTCTATAGCAAAGATGGGTTGGCAGCGGTGGAGGGCCAAGGAGTTCCTTTGATCACCTCGTCAGCAGAGGGAGACAGGGATGGCAACAAGGAAGGAAGTAGACCGTTGAAACGTTGTTTTAACAGCTTTGTTCGTGTTTTGTCAGCAAAAATGAGGAGTATCTCCAAGGGGATCAAACAGAGCAGCGAGAGTGCACAACAAGAGCACAGGCTAGTTGTTGAACTGCCAGCATCATCTGACGAGGGTACAGAGCAAGAGGCAGCAGAGAAAGCTGGATCTAGTACAGTTTCTGAACCCGCTAGGGAGGAGATCACAGAGGTCAGTGAAGTTCTTCAGTCGGAATCTGAGGATTCTCTACTTCCCTCCATCGGGGGAATGCTCTTCCACGTTGGATCCATGCCTCATACAGAGAATTCAGTGGAACTATACGGCAAGGTCCCATCAAAGTTAACACCAGAAAGTATGGTGCAGGAAGAACGTGTTGATGAAGGCTTGTCTAAGGTTTGTTCCAGGACAACTTCTTCAACCAGCACCACTTTCAGCATGGACGATGTCCAGAAGACTGTTGCTACTTTGACCACTTCTGGAAGTGACAGGGGTAGAAGCATTATCACTACCCCAGAAACGCCAGAGCAGAGTCTGCACCACCAGGGAGGTGGACTGGACAGCCCTGTCTCCTCAGAGAGAAGAGTGGCTGAAAGTGGCAGAAAGAGCCCTGCAACTTGGTCAGACGCAGAGGGAGTAAGTTATGCAAAAAAGTCTGTGTCGGAGTTAATGGAGAGGATGGTGCTCAGCCGTGAGGATGCAGCGTCAGCAGAGAAGAGCCTGGACATCCTCCTCTCCTCTGGTATTCTTCGTCCTCACACTGACAAGTTAGTCGACCAGCTGCGAAAACTTTTGATGGTGAACAGCACACTTACAGCACAATCTGTGTCTGGCAGGTCAAAATCAGAATCTGCTCTGCCCAAGTCCAGCATGACAGGGGAACTCCAAAGGGAGATCTCAAGGAACGGTTTGCTGGAGATAGCATATACTATCACCGAGAGATCTATAAAGACCCTTTTGGAGCAGCTGCTCACTGCCCTCCTCCCTCCATCTGTAGTGGTTGAGGTTGCCAGGTCATGTCAGAACATCCGACCAGTCACTCCCTCTCAGGTGATGAGTTCTGAAGTTAGCCCAGGGTGCTGCAACCCTCTGTCAATGATTTGCCGTGTGATCATAGATGTCTTTACGATCACAAGACAGGTGGTTGAGACAGCCAGTGAAATGGATATGTCTCCCCCCGGAGAGAACATTGATGGAAGGCTTTGTAGCAACACAGCACCACTGCCCACTGATTCAACCCCATCTGTCCACCCGATCAACCGTGAGTGCAACAGATCTTTGGTGACCAAACCAACAAACAAAGTCAAGAGCTTGACATTCTCATTTCCTAAGCTCCCAAAGATCAGTCTCATAAAGGTAAAACCCAGTCTTCATTATTTTGGGCAAGGCATTGAGATCAACTTGGACAGTAAATGTATTGGTATTTTGACTGCAATCAAAAAATAAATGTTAAGCTTGTTTGACATTCTTTGAAATTCTTCTTTCCTCACGTTTAAACCATCAGAGCAAGAAAGTCAACCAAGGGGATATCGCTCCCCTTGAGACCACCAAGGATCCTGCTGATGTCGACTATAGTAGTATGTATCTAATAGATGACTATCTTTGCTTTCAAAAGCATACAGGTAGTACTGTGCATGATCAGTGTTTTCTGTTATCCATTTTCTAACGCCACATTCTTTGTTCGCAGTATTCTGCACTACTCCAACACCAGAGAATGCACAACGACAAGAGGAAGATCTGGCCTCCTGCTCCTCACAGAGGAAGGAAAGGCCAAAGAACCCATTCTTTTTAATCCGGGTATACTCTGCCAAGTCTAGGCATGAAAACAGCTAGCGTCAGTAGAAATGTCCTTTTGGTTATTTAGCAACACAACCAGAGGACCATCTCGCCACCTACTCCACAACGAGGAAGGAGAGGCTCAAGAAGTGTTCATTTTCACTGCCATAGCCAATCATATAAACTCAGTCCTACTGACATCCCACTGGGCAAAAAAATGGTTTAATAATCAACATCGCTTCCACATCATCTCAACACACTAAAAAATCTACACGATGAACTGATAGGATTTACAACAAGTCATGAACCAGGGAATTTCGTCTTTTTTTCACCCAACTTTTAATCTGAATCCAATGACATGGTGATTTTTTTTTTTTTTTTACGTTGAAGTGACGTTAGTTGACAACTCAACCAAATGTAAATCAAAACTAGATGTTGAACTGACATCTGTGCCCAGTGGGATTTGCTGTTGTCAGTCTTCTACACGGGTTTTGCAACTACATCAGAGGACCATCTTGCCTCCTACTCCCCAACAAGGAAGAAGAGGCCCAATAATTGTTACTTTTTTGTCAACCAGTCCTTTCAACTCTTTCAAAACTAATTTCAAAACTCTTCTTTCACCTATTAATCTCATTCACGAAGCTTCCAAAGAAATATCTCAACAAAAATGTAAGTGGATCTCACTCCCCTTCCGACCATCCAGAGGGAGACATAAAGCATGCAGTTAGTGTTGTGCATGATCAGTATTTGTTATAATGTGTTTTTTAAACACCACTTCCTCTTGTTCATAGTGTCTACACCACCACCAGAGGAGGAATTTGCCTCCTGCTCGCCAATGAGGAAGGAGATGCCCATGAAGCGTATATTCACTTCCTTCAATAATAAACTGCCACTTCATGCATTCATGAGTCCTTTAGTGAAATGTATATATTTTTTAAAGTAAAGTAGAGTGGAGAGATCGACAAAGAAGATAATTAATGGGCATTCAAAGTTCAAAGAAATCCTTCATGACATTCTATGAGTCTTAATCCAGTGGTGGAGTTCAAAACGGACTATATAGGTCTGGCTGCCAAGTCTGTAAATCCTGTTCTAATCTATTCTCCCCTTTGGACTCAAATATTGATAAAGTCCCTGGCAGTCAGGTTCATGTGTGACACGAATGGTCTGACAAGAATTTTTGCTATGAGTAATACACCATTGCAAACCATGAGGCAATCTGACCATAAATAAATAGGCTTGCCATTATATACTGTGATCCTGGCTTTAATCACACATTCATATACAGTAGCTACATCTATCATATAAACACACTCTAAAGCCTGCTTCCCATCAGAATGTGCCTTGTTGATCAGAGTCCAGTGGGAGTCATGAGGCTGGAGCACGAAGTCTCAATGGGTGTTAAGGTAAATCAGGAGATGTGTGTTAGCTCTTAGCAGAGTGTAACACACCTATCTCTCATGTTTAATGCACTTGATCCATATTCAAGAGTTGATCGAATAGTCCAAGTAGTCGGTTCCACGGAATCTGTATATTAAATGTCTAACAGATGAAGCCACTTGTGATATAAATATAGGTATGTCGAATCTGGCACTCAAATGGTGGCATGTTGGGACACAATTGAATGTCTCACCTGTAGATACGTTATGGCGTTTCTTCTCTCTTAAATTACCTTCAAAGTAATTGTATTTCTTTATGAAAATGCTGCTGTAAGAAGTTTGTTCTCTCAACAAATGTCTGAGATCAATCTCATTTTGAAGGGAATTTATTTGGCTATATGACTCATGATATGTTGTCAACTACAGTGCCTTTCGAAAGTATTCGGCCCCCTTGAACTTTGCAACCTTTTGCCACATTTCAGGCTTCAAACATAAAGATATAAAACTGTATTTTTTTTGTGAATAATCGACAAGTGGGACACAATCATGAAGTGGAACGACATTTATTGGATATTTCAAACTTTTTTAACAAATCAAAAACTGAAAAATATGTATGAAAAGTATGTCTCTATCAGTTTTGCACATCGAGAGACTGACATTTTGTCCCATTCCTCCTTGCAAAACAGCTCGAGCTCAGTGAGGTTGGATGGAGAGCATTTGTGAACAGCAGTTTTCAGTTCTTTCCACAGATTCTCGATTGGATTCAGGTCTGGACTTTGACTTGGCCATTCTAACACTTGGATATGTTTATTTTTGAACCATTCCATTGTAGATTTTGCTTTATGTTTTGGATCATTGTCTTGTTGGAAGACAAATCTCCGTTCCAGTCTCAGGTCTTTTGCAGACGCGGTCAGGTTTTCTTCCAGAATGGTCCTGTATTTGGCTCCATCCATCTTCCCATCAATTTTATCAATCTTCCCTGTCCCTGCTGAAGAAAAGCAGGCCCAAACCATGATGCTGCCACCACCATGTTTGACAGTGGGGATGGTGTGTTCAGCTGTGTTGCTTTTACGCCAAACATAACGTTTTGCATTGTTGCCAAAAAGTTCAATTTTGGTTTCATCTGACCAGAGCACCTTCTTCCACATGTTTGGTGTGTCTCCCAGGTGGCTTGTGGCAAACTTTAAACGACACTTTTTATGGATATCTTTAAGAAATGGCTTTCTTCTTGCCACTCTTCCATAAAGGCCAGATTTGTGCAAGATTGTTGTCCTATGGACAGAGTCTCCCACCTCAGCTGTAGATCTCTGTAGTTCATCCAGAGTGATCATGGGCCTCTTGGCTGCATCTCTGATCAGTCTTCTCCTTGTATGAGCTGAAAGTTTAGAGGGACGGCCAGATCTTGGTAGATTTGCAGTGGTCTGATACTCCTTCCATTTCAATATTATCGCTTGCACAGTGCTCCTTGGGATGTTTAAAGCTTGGGAAATCTTTTTGTATCCAAATCCGGCTTTAAACTTCTTCACAACAGTATCTCGGACCTGCCTGGTGTGTTCCTTGTTCTTCATGATGCTCTCTGCGCTTTTAACGGACCTCTGAGACTATCACAGTGCAGGTGCATTTATACGGAGACTTGATTACACACAGGTGGATTGTATTTATCATCATTAGTCATTTAGGTCAACATTGGATCATTCAGAGATCCTCACTGAACTCCTGGAGACAGTTTGCTGCACTGAAAGTAAAGGGGCTGAATAATTTTGCCCGCCCAATCTTTCAGTTTTTGATTTGTTAAAAAAGTTTGAAATATCCAATAAATGTCGTTCCACTTCATGATTGTGTCCCACTTGTTGTTGATTCTTCACAAAAAAATACAGTTTTATATCTTTATGTTTGAAGCCTGAAATGTGGCAAAAGGTCGCAAAGTTCAAGGGGGCCGAATACTTTCGCAAGGCACTGTATATGCATTGCCATTTTGTCGCTGATGGCATCTCTTAAATGTATGCCAGTTTTTCACCTGTCTACCTCATCCAGGGCTGTGGAGATGGAGGTTGCCCCCTCCTCAGGGAGAAGCTGGGTTGCCTGCGTCAAGAGAACGACTCCCTGGAGAACAGACAGCTCATTAGGGACCTGGAGGTGGCCCAGATTGAACTAGGCAGCTCCAAGACCAAGGTACTTAGTGAGAACAAGCATGAATGTGAAGATCGTTGACGTTCACTAGGTGGGGATGCTAAATGGTTTCTCTGCTCAGATCCTGGGCTTGGAGGCCGAGGTTGAGGCCTGAACTTCTACACATACCGTTGCCCTGAAATTCTGAAAATGTTGTATTGTTCTATTTAGTTTTGTCACTATACCAACATTTCCCAACTTTAAAAACATTAGGCACCAAACAGAATTTAAGGAGCACCAGAAAAATAGATTTTTTTTATATAGTTTAGGCTTACATTAGGCCTACATGAATCCTACCTTTTGAAGCACATCTCATGATTAGCAGAGCCCTTTATTTTTTTCCTGGGCCAATTAGATGTGTCTTGACCTACTGTCAAGTTACCAGGTTGTTAGCTAACTAGGTAACATGACTGAACAACGTTGTTTGTTATCCAACCAATAACTACCGACCCAGGATCACTTTAAAACGGTTCTTGACATGGTTTAATGAGAAGTTATAAAATGTGCACGAAAAAAAAATGTAGCTCTGCTAATATGGGTAATATTTTATTAAACTTTTTAGCTGTATGCCTTTCAGTATGCCTGTCACGAAACTGCTCCATTTTTCCTCTGTCACACAGAGGCTGCGTGACCGCGATCTTGTAATTGCACAGCCTACTCAGACTGGCCTGTGCTCTTGGTTATTGTCACGAGAATTTTCAATCCTAATGATAATAACTATCAATCAATAGCTTTGACCAATCCCGAGGTTTGTAAGACCATGGGTATAATAATAATTAGGCAAAGACTAGGCAAAGGTTAGTACAGTTTATTCACGAGAACGTTCTGTAGTCCATTCTACAAACACGTCCATTTCATAGCGGCGCACATACTTCCACACATACAGCAGGTATCCTACGCACATACTGTATCACTACCCAGCCGACAAAGATTAGGGGGACCGTGAGAAGCACTCCCTGCCCTCTCCCAAATCTCCCAGCCTAACCAGGTCGGCACCGAATTTTGCTCAGACAGTCTGTGTTTAAGATACTATAAACAATATATTGTACAGATATATTGTTTTACTCTAATTCTGACTAAAACTACACACATCATTAATTATAATTTTACTGACTATAATCAATTTCGTACAATTATATGGTTTCAGGGTGGAATATTGTAATCATTAATTTAAACATATAAATTCCATTATCAATCCACCCTTAATGACTAAATAATACACACGGATACAGCAAACACTATATGGAAACATAAATGGTATACAAAAATAATCCAAACCAATACATGTATGTACATTCGATATTCATCAATGGCTGTTCTATGCCTATATCCAATCATAACGCTTCTTGTTAGGATTTTTATTACAATCTTCATAAAAAACAGTCTAAACGTAAAAAATAGTCTCATCCAACATTGGCTCCTCGTAGTTAAAAGAAACAGAGCCATCTCCTAGGCCTGGTGGCCTGTATTCGTCATCCCACTCCCACTGGTCAGAGCTCGGCATTGGTCCGTATCTCACCATCTATTGCGTCATTGACCTCTCCAGAGTCCTGGTGATCAAACCTCTCACACATGGGACCAAACAACATCCACACAGAACCAAAACACTCATACAGGTGAAAGTTGCCAACAACACAATGATTATAACATTTTTCCATTTCCCAAACATACTGTCAAACCAATTCGTAAGAGAATTATCCACCAAAACGTAGTGGTAAAGTTTTCACCTATTTGATTCATAGCTTTGTATTAATCTGTAACTTCCCTGAGGATGCCAATATCATCCATCTAGACAAAGCTACTCCCCTCCTGTGCCTACTTTATAGCCTCCTATAACTGGCCTCTGATGACTAACTCGAACTGGTTGGACCAATAACCCCGGGGCGCAAGTTTCTAACCACCCTTTTTGTCGTGTCTATCGTATGTGTCCTTTGCTGGTACAAGCCTACCATACATCAGTTATAGGTGCTGTACTTCCAAACCTAAGTCAGTCACATTAACGATTACCTTTTAGCCATTAAAATCATCTAAGTTCTCTGTGCCATTCTTGTATTTATAACACTGGTACTCATCAGGAGTTAAAGTGAACCGAGGTGGGTTGGCCGAGTACTTCAATCTGGCCAACCCAATCCCTGTAAAGTTATTTGCTTTCCTAGGGAATTGTAGGATTTACGGTATACATTAAACATCTTGATCTTCTTCGACTCCTTATTCTGTAAGTGACTAATCAGTGTATTATATAGTTCATCTTTTACTTCTTATCACTGACAATGGTGTCATATAATTAGTACCGGCAGGAGGTAGATCTGGATGAATCAGAAAGGTTACCAAGACTATGATGCAGCTCAGAGCCCCTACTCTTCCCAAAGACTGCCAATCCTCCCATGCCCTTAGTTGGTCTGCTAGGTACCACCCCACACTCACACTTCTAGGAGCACAAACAGTTCTTCTCCTAACTCTGTGTGTGATCAGCCGTGCTCAAATGTGTACATACCTTCTTGCAGTGGGTAACGTGGACCCAAATGACTCTCTCAGCTATTCTAATGGCAAAGGCGGTGGTTTAACAACCTGGTATGGACCTTCCCAACGGGGCTGCTTCCAGTCTATTCTCCTCAGGGACTGGATCCACCCCCCGTCTCCTGGTTGGATTGAGTGAATCACCTTCTCCTGTAATTCACCTGTTGGACACAAAATCTTGGACATACGGGTTTGGTTAACAAACAGTCTTCTCATGTGTTCTGCTAGTATATCTTCAACTTCTATATCTACCTGTTCTGGTCCCTAACTCTGGCCTTCTATTTGTTCTACCTGATTAGCTAAACTGTCATCCATTATTTAAAGAAATAGATCCTAGTAACCCAACTCTTGGGATAATATCTTGACCTAATTTTTTAGTTACCATAATCGTGTCCAGCAAGTAAGTTGGGAACTTTTCTATCCATTTGCTATATTTATCTATTACTAAAAAAAAAATGTTTTAAGTAGTTCGTTATCACATAGGCCACAACGTCTTTCCTAACCTACTCTACCATCCTTATTCTACAAAGTGTTGTCTAATTACCTGTACCATCCCTCCGGTTGATACGTGGCTCTGCCCATGTATCAATATTGCTGCATACCTAAACAATGACAGGTAATATGGGCAACTTATCCTTGTACCAAAACTCTTCTGAATCCCCCTATTCCTGTCTTAGGATGTGCTTGACTTTATTCTGTTTCTTTTTATCCTAAACAACTCCCTAATCCCTGCCGATGACAAGAAAACCCATAACATGATGCAGAAAATATGAAGAGTGGTAGTAGTACGACGCCCCTGGAGCAAATGAGGTTTAAGTTCCTTGTCGGCCTGAGTATTTGAACCAGCAACCATTTCGTTACTGGCCAAATGCTCTATCCACTAGGCCAGTGGTTCCCAAACGTTTTATAGTCCCGTACCCCTTCAAACGTTCAACCTCCAGCTGCGTACCTCCTCTAGCACGAGGGTCAGCGCACTCTCAAATGTTGTTTTTTGACATCATTGTAAGCCTGCCACACACACTATACGATACATTTATTAAATATAAGAATGAGTGTGTGTTTTTGTCACAACTTGGCTCGTGGGAAGTGGCAAAGAGCTCTTATAGGACCAGGGCACAAATAATAATATAATAATCAATAATTTATCTCTTTATTTAGCCATCTTACATATAAAACTTTATTTGTTTATCAAAAATTGTGAATAACTCACCACAGGTTAATGAGAAGGGTGTGCTTGAAAGGATGCACATAACTCTGCAATGTTGGGTTGTATTGGAGAGTCTAAGTCTTAAATCATTTTCCACACACAGTCTGTGCCTATATTTAGTTTTCATGCTTGTGAGGGCCGAGAATCCACTCTCACATAGGTACGTGGTTGCAAAGGGCATCAGTGTCTTAACAGCACAATTTGCCAAGGCAGGATACTCTGAGCACAGCCCAATCCAGAAATCTGGCAGCAGCGTCTTCAGTTTTCCCAGAACCGCTTGTTGCAATTTCTATGAGGCACTCTTGTTCAGATATCGGTAAGTTGACTGGAGACAGGGCATGAGAGGGATAACGAATCCAGTTGTTTGTGTCATCAGTTTCAGGAAAGTAACTGTGTAATTGCGCACCCAACTCACTCAGGTGCTTCGCTATAACACATTTGACATCGTCTGTAAGCTTGAGTTTGCAAGCTTGAATTTGCACACAAAAAATCATACAATGATGGAAAGACCTGTGTGTTGTCCTTGTTAATGCAGACAGAGAAGAATTCTAACTTCTTAATCAAATCCTCAATTTTGTCCCGCACATTGAATATAGTTGCGGAGAGTCCCTGTCATCCTAGATTCAGATCATTCAGGTGAGAAAAAACATCACCCAAATAGCCCAGTCGTGTGAGAATCTCGTCATCATGCAAGCGGTCAGACAAGTGAAAATTATGGTCAGTAAAGAACTTTAAGCTCATCTCTCAATTTAAAAAAAAACGTGTCAATACTTTGCCCCTTGATAACCAGGGTACTTTTGTATGTTGTAAAAGCGTTACATGGTCGCTGCCCATATCATTGCATAGTGCAGAAAATACACGAGAGTTCAGGGGCCTTGCTTTAACAAAAAACAATTTTCACTGTAGGGTCCAAAATGTCTTTCAAGCTGTCAGGCATTCCTTTGGCAGCAAGAGCCTCTCGGTAGATGCTGCAGTGTACCCAAGTGGCGTTGGGAGCAACTGCTTGCACGCACATTACCACTCCGCTATGTCTCCCTGTCATGCCATCAGTACAGATACCAGCACATCTTGACCACCAAAGTCCATTTGATGTCACAAAGCTGTCCAGTACTTAAAAAATATCCTCTCCTGTTGTCCTGGTTTCCAATGGTTTGCAGAAGAGGATGTCTTCCTTAATTGACCCCCCATAAACGTAACTGTCATATACCAGGAGCTGTGCCAGGCCCGCCACGTCTGTTGACTCATCCAGCTGTAACGCATAGAATTCACTGGCTTGTATGTGAAGCAGTAATTGTTTCAAAACATCTCCTGCCACTGATGCTTTGTGTAACTGTGTTGTTTGATGAAGGCATTGTCTGTATAGTTTTTTGGGCCTCTTTCCCCAGCATTGTCCCAGCCGTATCCGCGGTAGCAGGAATAATTAAGTCCTCCACAATAGTATGGGGCTTGCCTGTCCTAGCCACTCGGTAGCTCACCATATAAGACGCTTCTAGCCCCTTCTTATTAATGGTACCTGCTTTTATACATGTCTTACTACTCAAAAGTTGTCTTAATTCTCGCTCAAAAAACTCCTGTGGCTTATTTTTCAAATTGGCATGTTTTGTTTTTCAATGTCTGCACACGAGTGAAGGTTTCATTAAGTTGTGAGATAGTACTTTTGGACATATATGGCTGAGGAAGGGCACTACTCCCAATATAATTGAACCCCAAATCAATATAGTTGTCATCATATTTGCGCCTCTTCGATGGTCCAACGTCCCTGTCTGTTGTTCGGTGCTTTCCCAGGGAAGGGGGCATTAGCTCTTTGACTACATCAGAATCACAGCCGTCAGTGTCCGTCAGTGCAGGTGTAGTACTGCTGGTAGTAGCAGTACTACCAGTAGAGTTGGTATGTGTCTCTATGGATGCGGGCCGTACTTTTTAAAATCATTTATCCATTTTCGAGCAAACGAAATGAGCAGAAGCTACGTTTGACTACATAAGGACCGTTAGTGGAATTTCTGCGAGAGACTAACGGTTAATGTGATTAGATGTTCATTATTTGACTAGGCTACCTGTATTTGACATTGTGTTGTTATTTCGCTGAACACTAGATGTTTTAATATTATTTTTGGCAGTGAAACGAGGCTACACAAGCAAGAAAAAAACCTCAACCAAGTGTATAGCCCCATTGGAAAATATAAATGGACTGTTTAAAAATGTGAAGAAAAAAATAAAAACATTTAAAAAACTATATATATTATTTATTTATTTAAAAAAAATGTGAATTACATTTTTATTTGGCATACCCCCAACTGCATTGCGCAGTATACCTGGGGGTATACCTGCACTAGGCTACCTGCCGCTCTAATCTTTCTGTCTCCCTTCTCCCCTACATCTTTCTGTCTCCCTTCTCCCCTACATCTTTCTGTCTCCCTTCTCCCCTACATCTTTCTGTCTCCCTTCTCCCCTACATCTTTCTGTCTCCCTTCTCCCCTACATCTTTCTGTCTCCCTTCTCCCCTACATCTTTCTGTCTCCCTTCTCCCCTACATCTTTCTGTCTCCCTTCTCCCCTACATCTTTCTGTCTCCCTTCTCCCCTACATCTTTCTGTCTCCCTTCTCCCCAACATCTTTCTGTCTCCCTTCTCCCCTACATCTTTCTGTCTCCCTTCTCCCCTACATCTTTCTGTCTCCCTTCTCCCCTACATCTTTCTGTCTCCCTTCTCCCCTACATCTTTCTGTCTCCCTTCTCCCCTACATCTTTCTGACTCCCTTCTCCCCTACATCTTTCTGTCTCCCTTCTCCCCTACATCTTTCTGTCTCCCTTCTCCCCTACATCTTTCTGTCTCCCTTCTCCCCTACATCTTTCTGTCTCCCTTCTCCCCTACATCTTTCTGTCTCCCTTCTCCCCAACATCTTTCTGTCTCCCTTCTCCCCTACATCTTTCTGTCTCCCTTCTCCCCTACATCTTTCTGTCTCCCTTCTCCCCTACATCTTTCTGTCTCCCTTCTCCCCTACATCTCTCTGTCTCCCTTCTCCCCTACATCTTTCTGTCTCCCTTCTCCCCAACATCTTTCCGTCTCCCTTCTCCCCTACATCTTTCTGTCTCCCTTCTCCCCTACATCTTTCCGTCTCCCTTCTCCCCTACATCTTTCCGTCTCCCTTCTCCCCTACATCTTTCTGTCTCCCTTCTCCCCTACATCTTTCCGTCTCCCTTCTCCCCTACATCTTTCTGTCTCCCTTCTCCCCTACATCTTTTCGTCTCCCTTCTCCCCTTCATCTTTCCGGCTCCCTTCTCCCCTACATGGTTCTGTCTCCCTTCTTCCCTACATCGTTCCTTCTCCCCTACATCGTTCCGTCTCCTGTCGTGTCTTTACTATCATTAAACTGAAGACTTCGTTTTTATCAAAGATTCTCTGTAATTAGTTACTCGATTAAATTGAATAATCATGTAACTGTAATTAACTAGGAAGTTGGGGCACCAAGGAAAGTATTCAGATTACAAGGTTATAATTTCTCAATATAACCTTTCAGATATTTTCATATCTGATCAATAGTCTTCTGATTAATGATTTATTTATTTTACCTCATGTTAGTCTCATTCCAAATGAGTCTCATTCCCTTCTCCCCTTCATCGTTCCGTCTCCCTTCTCCCCTTCATCGTTCCGTCTCCCTTCTCCCCTTCATCTTTCCGTCTCCCTTCTCCCCTTCATCGTTCTGTCTCCCTATTCCCCACCCATCTTTCCATCGCCCTTCTCCCATTCTCTCCCTCATCAAATGTCTTACCTATGGTATGATAATGGTATCAAGGATCAAGGATTGCATACAATACAAGGATGTGCAATATGGCAAGGAGAAATTACAATAACATGTATGTTTGACATAAATACATAACATATTGCAGATAACAGGAGCGTTTCTGATTACATGAACATGTTTTGTTTCTGTGTGTCAAGTGAGGCAGCTGGAGACAGCGCTGGCCTGTAGAGATGGAGGCCAAGGATCGGTACCAGAGACAGCGCTGGCCTGTAGAGATGGAGGCCAAGGATCGGTACCAGAGACAGCGCTGGCCTGTAGAGATGGAGGCCAAGGATCGGTACCAGAGACAGCGCTGGCCTGTAGAGATGGAGGCCAAGGATCGGTACCAGAGACAGCGCTGGCCTGTAGAGATGGAGGCCAAGGATCGGTACCAGAGACAGCGCTGGCCTGTAGAGATGGAGGACAAGGATTGGTATCAGAGACAGCGCTGGCCTGTAGAGATGGAGGCCAAGGATCGGTACCAGAGACAACGCTGGCCTGTAGAGATGGAGGCCAAGGATCAGTACCAGAGACAGCGCTGGCCTGTAGAGATGGAGGCCAAGGATCAGTACCAGAGACAGCTGGACATCAAGAGCCACGAGGTGTGTGTGTTTTACGGTGCTACATGTAGGTACCTCCCTGTTACTTGTACAGCATTGTGACTGTCTGACAGTCTCCACTACCATGCTTGTGTGTGTGTGTGTGTGCTTTTGACTGTTTGTGCATGTGTGTTTGTATCACTTTGTGTGTGTGACCACCTGTCCCTCTCCACTCCGTCGTCGGCTGTTGTCTCTGCAGGAGGAGTTGCGTAGCAGCACTCTGGTGTATAGTCACTTCAGTGTCCAGCTCCAGTACTCCCTGCAGCAGAACATGTTACAGGAGAGCAGCACCCGCTGGCCGAGCTGGAGGACAGCCACAGCCAGCTACAGGGACATGTAGAGAAATCTATGGGAGAGACAAGATACATAGACAAATACTCTACCTAGATGAGAGACGAAGACAAATACTCTACCTAGATGAGAGACGAAGACAAATACTCTACCTAGATGAGAGACGAAGACAAATACTCTACCTAGATGAGAGACGAAGACAAATACTCTACCTAGATGAGAGACGAAGACAAATACTCTACCTAGATGAGAGACGAAGACAAATACTCTACCTAGATGGGTGTAAATGTGTCCTATAGAGGGACGTCACAAATAACGAGGTGTAGTGTCAACTTGGTAAAACACGGGCCATTGAGCCAGCTACAGGGTGGTAAAACCAACTAGAGAGACTAAGACAAATGGTCTACCTAGACGCCAGGTATGAATGTATCTTACAGACAGGGAGAACCCTATAACATTGCATTGAGAAGGTAAAACACACATCTGTCAAGCAAAAGCTATTGCATAATACTCCATTTATTTGAGTATTTGACATAGCAGGGTTCTGTGTGTGGTTGTAATCGTCTTAGCTAGTCATTTCAGATGCTCTTGCCATATTGTTGTGTCACTGTTCTTTTTTTTCCTTCTTGTTCTTCACCAAGAACACAGTATAAAGGACTCCATTGACCAAATCTAAATATCTACAGTTGCGGGGATTAGCATTTCTGAAAACGCGGCTTGACAGGAGACATGAGATCTGAACTTCCCAAAGGCAACACTCCTTCCTTCTGTGTACAATTTGAAATCTTAGGGTATCACCAAGTCTTCCGTTGTTTTAAGGTGAATCATGTTAACTGTTATTTTGTGGTAGTAGAAAGGAGTCTTTCGAGCAGTGAGGACATTCCCTATCATGGGGAATTCCAAAGGGACATATCTAGCAGACATCATGATCATTGTGAGATGCAGCGCTGTGGGTCAATCCCAACACAATTCAGGAAATTATCAAAGTTCCGTTCCTGACTTGACAAATCATTTTAAGACGTGCAATTTCTTATTCACAATGGTCTGCATTTGTTTCAACTTTAATGTTACGCCCACAGATTATCACAAATCAGGGTCGGTCCATAGTGAAAAATCATATAAGTTTTGAATTTAGCTCTGGTGACATGGACTCTGATCTAACTTGCTGATGTGGCCTGGTTTGTGTCTGTCTAATACTAGGCTACAGACAGTAATAACACTGTTTTCCTACTGGAAGAAGCACTAGAAAAAGAGATCTACTTGAATGCAAGTCTTGTGCTTCTTGAAATCCCTCCCATTGACGCACATACTATCGCCTACAGAAATAAATATTTATTGTTCATTTATCTGTGTACTGTACTTTGCCTATCTGACATTCAGTTCAAAATTTACAACTGTAAAAAAAATAAAAATAGCAAAAAACATTAGTTTCCATGACTACACAGGGATGAAAGCAACTTAATGTGAATTAAACTTTTTCAACATTTTGTTACGTTATTTTTTCTTCTCATCAACACACAATACCTCATAATAACAAAGCAAAAACAGTTTTTTGACATTTTTGCAAATTAAAGAAAATGAAATATCACATTTACATAAGTATTCAGACCCTTTACTCAGTACTTTATTGAAGTACCTTTCGAGGCAGCGATTACAGCCTCGAGTCTTCTTGGGTATGACGCTACGAGCTGGGCACACCTGAATTTGGGGTGTTTCTCCCATTCTTCTCTGCAGATCCTCTGAAACTCTGTCAGGTTGGATGGGGAGCGTCGCTGCACATCTATTTTCAGGTTTCTCCAGAGATGTTCGATCGGGTTCAAGTCCGGGCTCTGGCTGGGCCACTCAAGGACATTCAGAGACTTGTCCCGAAGCCACTCCTGCGTTGTCTTGGCTGTTTGCTTAGGGTCGTTGTCCTGTTGGAGCAGGTTTTCATCAAGGGTCTCTCTGTACTTTGCTCCGTTCATCTTTCTCTCGATCCTGACTAGTCTCCCAGTCCCTGCCACTGAAAAACATCCCCACAGCATGATGCATGATGCTGCCACCACCATGCTTTGCCATAGGGAGGTTGCCAGGTTTCCTCCAGATGTGACACTTATCATTCAAGTTTGGTTTCATCAGACCAGAGAATCTTGTTTCTCATGGTCTGAGAGTCTTTAGGGGCCTTTTGGGAAAACTCCAAGTGGGCTGTCATGTGCCTTTTACTGAGGAGTGGTTTCCGTCTGGCCACTCTACCAGGCCTGATTGGTGGAGTGTTGCTGCTAGAAGTTTCTCCCAACTCCACAGAGGAACTCTGGAGCTCTGTCAGAGAGTCCATCAGGTTCTTGGTCACCTCCCTGACCAAGGCCCTTCTCCCCCGCTTGCTCCGTTTGGTTGAGCGGCCAGCTCTGAGAGCTTCTTCCATTTAAGAATGATGGAGGCCAATGTGTTCTTGGAGACCTTTAATACTGCAGCCATTTTTTGTTGCCCTTCCCTAGAACTGTGCCTCAACACAATCTTGTCTCGGGGCTCTACGGACAATTCTTTCGACCGCATGGCTTGGTTTTTGCTCTGACATGCATTGTCCACTGTGGGACCTTTATATAGACAGGTGTGTGCCTTTCCACATCATGTCCAATTAATTAAATTTACCACAGGTGGACTCCAATCAATTGGAAACAGGATGCACCTGAGCTCAATTTTGAGTCTCATCATAGCAAAGGGTCTGAATAATTATGTAAATCATTTATCATTTTAATTTTTTTATACATTTGAAAAAATGTCTAAACCTGTTTTCACTTCGTCATTATGGAGTATTGTGTGTAGATTGAGGCACATTTTTTTATTATGGCTGTAATATAACAAAATGTGGAAAAAGTAAAGGTGTCTGAATACTTTCATAATGCACTGTATGTTTAGGATTGTGCTTAAACTCATTATTAGTAATTTAATATGAATATGTGATATATAGAGTGAATGATATTTGTGCCAGGTGTCTGCGTTGGAGCTGGAGTGGGCGCGCTTGTCTATAGATGAGGAGCTGACAAGGAGGTGCAGGAGAAGAGGACACCCGGCTGCACAGCTCCCCCGGCTGCACAGCTCTCCCGGCTGCACAGCTCCCCCGGCTGCACAGCTCCCCCGGCTGCACAGCTCCCCCGGCTCCACAGCTCCCCCGGCTCCACAGCTCCCCCGGCAGCACAGCTCCCCCGGCTGCACAGCTCCCCCGGCTCCACAGCTCCCCCGGCTCCACAGCTCCCCCGGCAGCACAGCTCCCCCGGCTGCACAGCTCCCCCGGCTCCACAGCTCCCCCGGCTCCACAGCTCCCCCGGCAGCACAGCTCCCCCGGCTGCACAGCTCCCCCGGCTCCACAGCTCCCCCGGCAGCACAGCTCCCCCGGCTGCACAGCTCCCCCGGCTGCACAGCTCCCCCGGCTCCACAGCTCCCCCGGCTCCACAGCTCCCCCGGCAGCACAGCTCCCCCGGCTCCACAGCTCCCCCGGCTCCACAGCTCCCCCGGCTCCACAGCTCCCCCGGCAGCACAGCTCCCCCGGCTGCACAGCTCCCCCGGCTCCACAGCTCCCCCGGCTCCACAGCTCCCCCGGCAGCACAGCTCCCCCGGCTGCACAGCTCCCCCGGCTCCACAGCTCCCCCGGCAGCACAGCTCCCCCGGCTGCACAGCTCCCCCGGCTCCACAGCTCCCCCGGCAGCACAGCTCCCCCGGCAGCACAGCTCCCCCGGCTGCACAGCTCCCCCGGCTCCACAGCTCCCCCGGCAGCACAGCTCCCCCGGCAGCACAGCTCCCCCGGCTCCACAGCTCCCCCGGCTCCACAGCTCCCCCGGCAGCACAGCTCCCCCGGCAGCACAGCTCCCCCGGCTCCACAGCTCCCCCGGCAGCACAGCTCCCCCGGCTCCACAGCTCCCCCGGCTCCACAGCTCCCCCGGCAGCACAGCTCCCCCGGCAGCACAGCTCCCCCGGCTCCACAGCTCCCCCGGCTCCACAGCTCCCCCGGCAGCACAGCTCCCCCGGCAGCACAGCTCCCCCGGCTCCACAGCTCCCCCGGCAGCACAGCTCCCCCGGCTCCACAGCTCCCCCGGCAGCACAGCTCCCCCGGCTCCACAGATTTTTATTCATTCACATTTGATGTGTAGTTTTCTATAGAACGCTTCAGTCACACAATTCACTCTATTTAATTTAATTAAGTCATTGCATTAATGGCTGATCCGTTAATCAAGCCAGTCAAATGTGCTTCTTTGTTTATGCACAAAACAAAACAGATATTATGATGTCTAATCTATGAGAAGTTTAATTTACAATAACCCTCTATAGTTGTAGTTGGTGCCACACGGAAACATACCACACTGCCTTTACAGAGCCTTCACAAAGTATTCACACCCCTTGACTTATTCCACATTTTGTTGTTACAGCCTGAATTCATGGATCCCCCCCCCCCCCCCCCCCCTACATCCATCTACACACAATACCCCATAATAACAAAGTGAAAACATGTTTTTTAGAATTTGTTGCAGATTTATTTAAAATTAAATACAGAAGTATCTAATTTAAATAAATATTATTACCCCTTATTCAATGTTAGAATCAGCTTTGGTAGTGATTACAGCTGTGAGTTTTTCTGGTTCAGGCTCCTGGATTGTACAATATTTGCCCATTTTATTCTCTTCAAGCTCTTTCAAATTGGTTGTTGATCATTGCTAGATAACCATTTTCAAGTCTTGCCATAGATTTTCAAGCAGATTTAAGTTAAAACTGTAACTCGGCCACTCAGGAACATTCACTGTCTTGGTAAGCAACTCCTGTGTAGATTTAGACTTGTGTTTTAGGTTATTGTCCTGCTGAAAGGGGAATTCATCTTCCAGTATCTGTTAGAAAGCAGACTGGAGGTTTTCTTCTAGGATTTTGCCTATGCATAGCTCCATTCTGTAAATGTTTTATCCTGAAAAACTCCCCTGTCCTTAACGATTACAAGTATACCCATAACATGATGCAGCCACCGGTATGCTTGAAAATATGGAAAGTATTCACACCCCTTTTTAGTCATTTTGGTGGTTCTGGGCCTAAATTTAAAATAGATTATTTAGAGATTTGTTGTTACTGGCCTACACACAATACCCCATTGGTCCAAGCACACCAAGACAGTCGTGAAGATGGCATGACAAAACCTATTCCCTCTCAGGAGGCTGAAAAGATTTGGCATGGGTCCTCAGATCCTCAAAAGGTTTTACAGCTGCGCCTTCGAGAGCGTTCTGGCGGGTTGTATCACTGCCTGATATGGCAACTGTTCGGCCTTCGACCGTAAGGCACTACAGAGGGTAGTGCGTACGACCCAGTACATCACTGGGGCCAAACTTCCTGCCGTCCAGGACCTCTATACCAGGCGGTGTCAGAGGAAGGCCCCAGCCACCCTAGTCATAGATTATTCTCTCTGCTACCACATGGCAAGCGATACCGGAGCGCCAAGTCTAGGTCCAAGAGGCTTCTTAACAGCTTCCACCCCCAAGCCGTAAGACTCCTGAACAGCTAATCAAATGGCTACCCAGACTATCTGCATCAACGCTGCTGCTACTCTATTATCTATGCATAGTCACTTTAAAAACTCTACCTACATGTACATATTAACTCGACTAACCGGTGCCCCCGCACATTGACTCTGTACCAGCACCCCCTGTATATAGCCTCCACATTGACTCTGTACCGGTACTCCCTGTATATAGCCTCCACATTGACTCTGTACCGGTACCCCCTGTATAAAGCCCCGCTGTTGTTATTTACTGCTGCTCTTTAATTATTTGTTAATCTTATCTCATACTTTTCTTTTAGGTATTTTCTTAACTGCATTGTTGGTTAAGGGCTTGTAAGCATTTCACTGTTAGGTCTACACCCGTTGTATTCGGCGCATGTGACAAATAACATTTTGATATGATTTAATGTGAAAGTGGAATTATGTTTTTACAAATTTTTACAAATTAATTAAAAATGAAAAGCTGAAATGTCTTGAGTAAATATGTGTTCAATCCCTTTGTTATGGTGTCTTGTTGCAAACAGGAGGAATATTTTAGAATATTTGTTATTATGTACAGGCTTCTTTCTTTTCACTCTGTCAATTAGAGTAGTATTGTGGAGTAACTACGACGTTCTTGGTGTTTTAGAGTTTAATGGCTGTGACAGTAGAACACTAAGTGTTTTATAGTCACGACTGGCCTCATGGTGAAATGAGGGCAGTCGTGTGATTTCCTTTCTCTCCGTCCACTGAGTGGGGAAGGATGCCTGTATATTTGCAGTGACTGGATGTATTGATACACCATCCAAAGTGTCATTAATAACTTCACCATGCTCAAAGGGATGTTCAATGTTTTATTTTTTATTTTTTTTACTCCTCTACCAATAACTTCCCTACTTTGCGAGGCATTGGAAAACCTCCCTGGTCTTTGCGTTGAATTTGTGTTTGGAATTCACTGCTCAACTGAGGGATCTTACAGATAATTGTATGTGTGGTTGTCATTCAAAAATAATGTTTTTGAAGGCGTTGTAGAAACCATCAGATAAGACCACAAAATAATTTATGTTTGTAGACTCCAACTGTTCACTGTTGTATAATGGGAGTCATTTGAGTTCAGTCAGACAGAGCAGCTCCTACCCTATAACAGAGAGAGAGAGGGAGAGATATTCTTATCCCCTGAGGAGCTGACAGAATGAGACAGCCCCATGACTCTAGTGCCTCCACAACCAGTGTTCTTATTGTGTCCCATCTCCTCCCTCTAACCCCCCATCTCCTCCCCTAACCCCCCATCTCCTCCCCTAACCCCCCATCTCCTCCCACCACCCCCCATCTCCTCCCACCACCCCCATCTCCTCCCCTAACCCCCCATCTCCTCCCACCACCCCCCATCTCCTCCCCTAAACCCCCCTCTCCTCCCACCACCCCCCATCTCCTCCCACCACCCCCATCTCCTCCCCTAACACCCATCTCCTCCCCCAACCCCCCATCTCCCCCCTCTAACCCCCCATCTCCTCCCCTAACCCCCATCTCCCCTCCTCTAACCTCCCATCTCCTCCTCTAACCCCCCCATCTCCTCCCCTAACCCCCCATCTCCTCCCCTAACCCCCCATCTCCCCCCTCTAACCTCCCATCTCCTCCCCCTCACGCTCCCCCACCCACACCCGATCTCCTCCCTCCACTCTCATGGGGTATATGTATATATATACAGCGCTCTGCTCTCTGAAGCATCGTTCCTAGGAAGAGTGAGTTTTCTGTGCTCAGGGTGGAGTTTAACAGCGGAGAATAGAGGAGCACTTTAGGACATTGCTTCTTCTATGTAGTCTATACAGGGGATGGAAGATGCTTCTAACACTTGTCAGTTAGTACTTAAGTTACTCAGTATTCTAGTTTTAAGTTACTCAGTATTCTAGTTTTAAGTTACTCAGTTAGTACTTTAATTTGGTCCCAGGTCCTACAGATCCTGAGTTTTTTGCGGGTAGTGCAGTAGCATTATGGGGGCACGGTTGTGCACTGTTAGGTGGACGCCAGATGGAGAGTGTCTAGAATGTGTGTGAGTTCCCGGTGTGATCTCTGCATGTCTGTGACAGTGTATTTGATTTGATCTGTGTGAGGATATGCCTACTAACGTGTGTGTATTCCAGTCAGCTGTCGTCTGAGATAAATACGTGTCGTGGGGAGCTGTCATCCATGGAGCAGGAGCTGCAGAGGCTGCGGAGAGACACCAGTATGAATTCCTCCCAGCTCAGCTACGTGGAGGAGACCCTGCAGAAGACCCAGGGCCTACTGGAGGAGAAGAACAACACGGGTAGGACACTGGGGGGGGTATTTTAGATCCTTCCATTTTTCTTAATTTCTTCATTCATTAGGGCCCATTTCCTTTAGACTTCTGTGATTCTAGAACTGAACTGAACAAAGAACGTTCGTTGTGGAAACACTCTCCACCCCTTCTCCTCCCCTTCTCCTCCCCTTCTCTTCCCCTTCTCTTCCCCTTCTCCTCCCCCCTGCAGTTGTGGACTTGGAGGAGAAGCTCCACTGCTGTGAGGAGGACAGGCGGACCTCTGTGCAGCATGTGAAGGATCTGGAGGGACAGCTACAGGAGGTGCGCGATGAGATGCACGACACCCTAGAGAAACTACAGGAGCTGAGAGACCTGTTACAGGCCTCGCAGCTTGGCGCAGATGAACGACAGATTTCATTGGAGAAACTGTCCGCCGAGCTCAGGTGAGCCTCTCTGCCAACCGCCCGACACACATACACACACACACACACACACACACACACACACACACACACACACACACACACACACACACACACACACACCCCATGACCGTTGGTCTCCATTTGTTGCTTCATTGAAGAAGACAGGTTTCCCCTCAAACCTTTAGGAAATGCTTCTTAAACAAAATCATCTCCAAACAGACAAGTCCCCCTCCCCAAGTACGGTCAGGGGAAAATGTAATAAAATGACTGCATGGCAATTTGAAGGTGAAGGTATTTCATTTCTAAAACCTATTTCATTACACATTTCATTGAAGAAGCGCTGCCAGCACACCGGAAGTAACACGTGCTGTCTATGGACAGTGTAACCATGGCAACCGCTGACCTGCCGAGCGCTGTGGATTTGTGTCTGCGACTTCGTTGACAGACCGGTTTGGGAAGGCTGGTTCCTAAGTCCTGCGTTTTGATTTGGTTTTAACACAATGAAAACATTCTTTGGTCAGATTTAATAATCTTTGATTTTGGATGACCTTGTTTGTCTTTTTACTGTGACTTTTTACTACATAAAAAAGGAAATATGATATGTGTAATATGTATATACTATATTTAAAAGTACATATTACGTACTGTGCATAACTTATTTGTTGAGAATTAGGTGCAATGCTGAAAACGTAGCTCCTATTTACACTGAATCCTGACGTGATCATCATCATCATCATCATCATCATCAAGGGAAAGCCTCCGTTTCAAGAGGAGGAGGCTAACTGTACTATACAGTGGCAGGCTGAGTTGGTCTCTGTCATTCATAATATGGATCATTCTATTTGTATTATTTATAGATTTCATAATGTATTGTTTTTATAATGTATAAATTGTGTATTCTTTTGAGGCTTTGTCGCAGTGCGGAGAACCAAGAGCAGTTGCTTTGGACACACACACACACACACACACACACACACACACACGGATATCAAGCACCCGTGATGAGTCATAAATCATTTGATACACATGATCTCTTTGTGTACATAGAGACACAGAACAGGATATTACATTTTACGTCCTGTTCTCCATTCCAAATACAATATCACTCTTGTCTGTCTGGTATGGAGTTAATGGCCTCTGTTTGATACCAACCAGCCACTTCATCTTTGGTAAACATCTTTGTCAAATACACAGTTGTCCCCCAGCCAACATGACTTGACAAGTTGACAGTGTCACCAACTGTCAAAGGGCACGCTCTAACCGGGTGTATGTCATGGGGATTATTGTGAAGCTTTGACATGTATACACGTGGATCGTCTCTCATTCAAACATAATAACAACTACAGCAACACCTGATGATCTGTAAAATCCTATTGAACAGCTACTGTAACTCATCCCCTCAGGCATGGATGCAGTAGTATTGAAGTTAAACTAAAGGCGTCAAAAAGACTACGTTCTGTGACTGAGTACAGGCTGTCTGAGGGGATCAGAATCACTTATCTGGGTCACACACTGATTCATCTCTCCTGGACAGAACTACCTAAAGATGAACATCTGACCAAATTGCGTGAGATTTTTTGTTACGGGTTAACTGACATTACACACTGACTAGTTATTTAGAATGCAAGGTGATTTGTTGATCAGTGACTCGGACTGCGACGCAGTTAATCTCAAACGCACACAACATCTCTGCATTACAGTCACAAGTGGTTTTCCTTTGATTCCCTTGTGTGTGTGTGAAACAAAATGCCCTTTACTCAGATGTGATCAGATAGAATATGCCCCTGGTGAACAGTGATTTCACAGCCCAAATATGTAGGAATAATTGAGTGCGGTTGTGTGATTTCACAGTTGTGCCGGTGCTTCTGGGTAGGTTCCCCAGCTCCACATAACATGCCTTCAGATCCACCGTGTGTGTGTGTGTGTGAGGCAACATTAACTGTGTGGCACGCCATAGTATATTTAATTTGAATGGCCAAAGTCTTAATGGATGGAATTATAATAAATAAGGCCTTTCTCTCTCTGTGTGTGTCTCCCTCCTCTTCCTCAGCTGGGCCAGTTGGACGTGGTCATCAGAGACCATACCCTGGAGATAGACAAAAAGGGTCAGTCCCTACAGCAGACTGGACCAGAGAAAGTGGTTAAAGACTGAGACAGACATCATAAAGGCCACATTACACTCATTTGGAGTTGTTGTTGGCCCTGGAAACCACATACTCTCCATTCTGGTATAGTGATAAATGTGAAGAGCTGTTGACTATCACCTCATGTTTTGTCTCTACAGGTGGAGTTTTTGAGTGACAGGTTAGACCTGCTAAAAGCACAACTACATGGGAAGGAGGATTCTTAGGAAGGTATGAGAGAGGGAGAGATGAGTTATGGTATTATTATACTGATGGATGGAGGGAGAGATGAGTTATGGTATTATTATACTGATGGATGGAGGGAGAGGTGAGTTAGGGTATTATTATACTGATGAGGGAGAGATGAGTTATGGTATTATTATACTGATGAGGGAGAGATGAGTTATGGTATTATTATACTGATGGATGGAGGGAGAGGTGAGTTATGGTATTATTGTACTGCTGGAGGGAGAGATGAGTTATGGTATTATACTGATGAGGGAGAGATGAGTTATGGTATTATTATACTGATGGATGGAGGGAGAGGTGAGTTATGGTATTATTATACTGATGAGGGAGAGATGAGTTATGGTATTATTATACTGATGGATGGAGGGAGAGATGAGTTATGGTATTATTATACTGATGGATGGAGGGAGAGATGAGTTATGGTATTATTATACTGATGAGGGAGAGATGAGTTATGGTATTATTATACTGATGGATGGAGGGAGAGATGAGTTATGGTATTATTATACTGATGGATGGAGGGAGAGATGAGTTATGGTATTATTATACTGATGGATGGAGGGAGAGGTGAGTTAGGGTATTATTATACTGATGAGGGAGAGATGAGTTATGGTATTATTATACTGATGGATGGAGGGAGAGATGAGTTATGGTATTATTATACTGATGAGGGAGAGATGAGTTATGGTATTATTATACTGATGGATGGAGGGAGAGGTGAGTTATGGTATTATTGTACTGCTGGAGGGAGAGATGAGTTATGGTATTATTATACTGATGAATGGAGGGAGAGATGAGTTATGGTATTATTATACTGATGGATGGAGGGAGAGATGAGTTAGGGTATTATTATACTGATGAGGGAGAGGTGAGTTAGGGTATTATTATACTGATGAGGGAGAGATGAGTTATGGTATTATTATACTGATGGATGGAGGGAGAGATGAGTTATGGTATTATTGTACTGCTGGAGGGAGAGATGAGTTATGGTATTATTATACTGATGAATGGAGGGAGAGATTTATGGTTGCGTACCTGAAGTATTGTTCTGACAAAACACCACCAGTAACATCATAACATAATTTCATGGTGTTCAGTCTTCAGTTACCTTTCAGAACCATCTGAAACCATAAACTGGTCCCAGATCAGCTTCAGATATCTGATTTGACCATCTAGGAGTAGGCACCCTCTACCTGACCTTTGACCTATTGCTCCAGGACTCTGCAGCAGAGCCAGCACCTGTGTCTCGGGAGAGAACAACACAAGAACTCCAGAGGACGGTTGGGGAGCTGCAGGATACACTCGCTGGGAGAGCCTGTGCAGAGCGATGGAAAGCATCACCCAACATGCCAGGGGCAAGGCGAAACCTTCATTTTGTTGCTGTTTATAAAAGGACATACCCAAATGAAACCATGCATTCTTTCTGTGTTGTATCCATAACACAACAAAGTGTGGTATTTCTGTCAATTTTACTATGGCTAGAAGATGACCTGTGTGTTGTCTTCTATAGGTGGCACAGGTGTGTGGTCCAGGCAGAGGTCAGACTGCAAGCCACTGTCTCATCTCTGCAGCTGGAGGAGAGAGAACGGCAGGTACAACAGGGCCCAACAACGGTCTTTGTAGTGTCTGTCAGTCGTTTTCTCTCTCTCTTTGTTTGTCAGTCTCTTTCTCTCTCTGTTGCTGTCTCTGTCTGTCTCCGTTTCTCTTTCTCTCTCTGTTGCCGTCTCTCTGTCTCTCTCTCTGTTGTTGTCTCTGTCTCTCTCTCTTTCTTTCTCTGTTGCTGTCTCTCTCTTTCTCTCTCTGTTGCTGTCTCTGTCTGTCTCCGTTTCTCTTTCTTTCTCTGTTGCTGTCTCTCTCTTTCTCTCTCTGTTGCTGTCTCTGTCTGTCTCCGTCTCTCTTTCTCTCTGTTGTTGTCTCTGTCTCTCTCTCTTTCTTTCTCTGTTGCTGTCTCTCTTTCTCTCTCTGTTGCTGTCTCTCTCTCTCTCTCTCTGTTGCTGTCTGTCTCTCTTTCTCTCTCTGTTGCTGTCTCTCTTTCTCTCTCTGTTGCTGTCTGTCTTTTTCTCTCTGTTGCTGTCTCTCTCTTTCTCTCTGTTGCTGTCTCTCTCTTTCTTTCTCTCTCTGTTGCTGTCTGTCTCTTTCTCTCTCTGTTGCTGTCTCTCTTTCTCTCTCTGTTGCTGTCTCTCGCTCTCTTTTGTTTTCTTTCTTTGTCTGTCAGTCTGTCAGTCTCACACACAGTCACTATCTTTGTCTTTCTCCTCAGTTCCCTCTGTCTATCTCTACTGCTCTGCTCTTGGATATCAAATCTATTCCACAGTTCCTCTTTCACTTTGTTTCTCTTTTTTTCCCTAATCACCTGTTCTCTTTATTTCTGTAATCACCACTTATCTTACAGTGGGGCAAACAAGTATTTAGTCAGCCACCAATTGTGCAAGTTCTCCCACTTAAAAAGATGAGAGAGGCCTGTAATTTTCATCATAGGTACACTTCAACTATGACAGACAAAATGAGAGAGAAAAAAATCCAGAAAATCACATTGTAGGATTTTTAATGAATTTATTTGCAAATTATGGTGGAAAATAAGTATTTGGTCACCTGCAAACAAGCAAGATTTCTGGCTCTCACAGGGGCACTCTGTTCAGAACGTTGACATCAGCAAACCGCTCACCCTCACATGGTCTGCGGTTTTGAGGCCGATTGGACTTAATGCCAAATTCTCTAAAACGACGTTGGAGGCAGTTTATGATAGAGGAATGAACATTCAATTCTCTGGCAACAGCTCTGGTGGACATTCCTGCAGTCAACGTGCCAATTGCACCTTCCCTCAACTTGAGACGTCTGTGGCATTGTGTGACAAAAGTGAACATTTTAATGGTCTTTTATTGTCCCTAGCACAAGGTGCACCTGTGTAATTATCATGTGGTTTAATCAGCTTCTTGATATACCACACCTGTCAGGTTGATGGATTATCTTGGCAAAGGAGAAATGGTCATTAACAGGGATGTAATCACATTTCTGCACAACATTTTAGAGAAATAAGCTTTTTTTGCATCTGGAACATTTCTGGTATCTTTTATTTCACCTCATGAAATATGGGACCAACACTTTACATGTTGAGTTTTTATATTTTTGTTGAGTTTATTTTATTTGATACAGCAGTATATTTTATAATTATATAATTTTGCTCAGTTTGTGAAACTGTTGAATGGTGGTGTTCTTCTTTACTCCCAGCAGCAGGAGTGACAGATCTCTTCCCTCTTCCAGTACCTCCGAGATGGAATCCATCAGTGCCGTCCGCACCACTGAAACTACCTCAACTAGCCTCTCCAGACAGTCCAGGTACATTCTACAATAGCATTATGGTACACCAAGTATGTGGACATCCCTTCAAATGAGTTGATTTGGCTATTTCAGCCATTCCAGCTGCTGACATGTGTATAAAATCGAGCATGCAGCCATGTAATCGCCGTAGACAAACATTGGCAGTAGGATGGCCTGTACTGAAGAGCTCAGTGACTTTCAACGTGGCACCATCATAGGATGTCACCTTTCCAACAAGTCAGTTTGTCATATTTCTGCACTGCTAGAGATGCCCCGGTCAACTGTAAGTGCTGTTATTGTGAAGTGGAAATGTCTTGGAGCAGCAACATCTCAGCTGCGAAGTAGTAGGCCAAACAAGCTCCCAGAACGGGACCGCCATGTGCTGAAGCGCGTAAAATGTGTCTGTCCTCAGTTGCGACACCCACTACCGAGTTCTGTACTGCCTCTTGAAGCAACACCAGCACAATAACTGTTTGTTGGGAGCTTCATGAAATGGGTTTCCATGGCCGAGCAGCCTCACACAAGCCTAAGATCCCCATGTGCGTTGCCAAGCGTCGGTTGGTGTGGCGTAAGGTCGGCACCATTGGAATCTGGAGCAGTGGAAACGCCTTCTCAGGAGTGATGAATCAAGCTTCACCATCTGGCAGTCCGACGGACGAATCTGGTTTTGGCGGATGCCAGGATAACACTACTTTCCCCAATGCATATTGCCAACTATGAAGTTTGGTGGAGGAGGAATAATGGTCTGGGCCTATTTTTTCATCGTTCGGGCTAGGCCCCATAGTTACAGTGAAGGGAAATCCTACCCCATAGTGACTTTCTAGACGATTCTGTACTTCCAACTTTGACAACAGTTTGGGGAAGGCCCTTTCATGTTTCAGCATGTCGGTGTCCCTGTGCACAAAGCGAGGTCCATACAGAAATGATTTGTCTATCGGTGTGGAAGAACTTGACTGTCCTGCACAGAGCCCTGACCTCAACCACATCGAACACCTTTGGGATGAATTGGAACGCTGACTGCGAGACAGACCTAATCGCCCAACATCAGTGCACAACCTCACTAATTCTCTCTCTCGCCTCTCGCCTCTCGCTCTTTCTCTTCCCTATTCCTCCCCAGCTTGTGTAGCTCCAGTAAGACGTTCACGGGTCGCCACTGGCCCATCGCCCAGCCCCCCCCCCCCCCCCCCCCCCCTGAAGAGGAGACGGGGCCGGTCATGTCGGGCCACCCTCCAGCCCCCCAACCCTGAGATCCCCCCTCCTCACCAGCCAGACCCCCACCACCTCCCAGAGCCCCCCATCCCCCTGCCGGGGCTCCACTCCACGGACCAAGGTGGTCAGCTGTCCCACCTGAAGAGCTCAATCAGTAGCTACTTTGGGGTGGCAGGCCGCCTGGAGTGCGGGGAGAAGTACCGCATCCTAGCTCGCCGGGTCACCCTGGACGGCAAGGTTCAATACCTGGTGGAGTGGGAGGGCATCACTGCCTCCTAAACTTGTCGTAGCGCTTACGTAGTTTATTACACATACGTAGCTCTTAACATGTTTACACAGCGTTTAAAAAGCATTATAAACTGGGTGGTTCTGAATGCTGATTGGCTGAAAGCTGTGGTATATCAGGCCGTATACCACGGGTATGACACATTTATTTTTACTGCTCTAACTACATTGGTGACCAGTTTATAATAGCAATAAGGCACCTCGGGGGTTTGTGGTATATGAACAGCCTAAGAACAGCCCTTAGCCGTGGTATATTGGCCATACACCACGACCCCTCTGCTTAATTGCACTCTCCTTCTGAGATCGGGCTTCCCCGTGTTGCCCAGTCTGGAACGGCGCTTGCGTTTCCAGTGATATGGTCTTTCTGTGACTTGTCTTTCGTGTTTCAGATCTGTTTCGGTTTTGTAAACTGAAGAGGTTAAGAGATCAGCTTTGGCAGAATGTACAATGAATGGGGTTTAGAGTGGCTAGGTAGGGGGTGTGAATGGGGTTTAGAGTGGCTATGTAGGGGGTGTGAATGGGGTTTAGAGTGGCTAGGTAGGGGGTGTGAATGGGGTTTAGAGTGGCTAGGTAGGGGGTGTGAATGGGGTTTAGAGTGGCTAGGTAGGGGGTGTGAATGGGGTTTAGAGTGGCTAGGTAGGGGGTGTGAATGGGGTTTAGAGTGGCTAGGTAGGGGGTGTGAATGGGGTTTAGAGTGGCTAGGTAGGGGGTGTGAATGGGGTTTAGAGTGGCTAGGTAGGGGGTGTGAATGGGGTTTAGAGTGGCTAGGTAGGGGGTGTGAATGGGGTTTAGAGTGGCTAGGTAGGGGGTGTGAATGGGGTTTAGAGTGGCTAGGTAGGGGGTGTGAATGGTGTTTAGAGTGGCTAGGTAGGGGGTGTGAAGGGTGTTTGAGTGTCTTTGCGCCTGACCTGATATGTTGAAAGTGTTTGCGAGTAGTTGATGTTCGAGAGGGACTCAAACAACAGAGATGATGTTGTGCTGCTGCAAACCCGTTTATTATTATTGTTTATTATGAATTATTATATATCTTTACTTTTCTACGTTTTTATTGATATGCCTCGAGTGTCTAATGAGACAGTTCATTTTTTTACGATTTGGATTTGATTGCACATACTGTATCAAGTTCAGCCTGTTCTCAGCAATTCTCCTGAACCCGTTGTACCCAGGCTCATAAAATGACTTGAAGCTTCTATTTTCTGTCTTTGGCAGCTGAAAGCGTGTAACCTCTAATCTCTGCTTAATGTTCTGCAAATCATCTCACTATGAATAGTATTAATTTCACTGTGTTCTAGTCCAAATCCACACTATGTCAAGATTTTATTTAGACTTTTTCTAATGCATTATTAATTACTGTTAGAATTTGCTTTGAGGGCTGAGCTTGTGTGAAAGAACGTTAGTGACTGACTTCATGTGTATGTGGTAACTGGTACCGTTAGGCCTTGTTACATTTGAAAGGTTGAGTAATGTACCCATGTTTTTACTTGTGTTCTACAATATATGTTCTGAAGATATACATTTTTGCTGCATTTTTTAAAATATGCAATCATTGTACTTTTAGATATCTACAGTTACATTTATGAACCTCTTAAAAATGACTTTGTTCCTTAATTTTCTTCCCTCTGTGCGGTTATATTTTATGACTTTAATCAGTGCGAACATTGAATGCAAAAATCTCATGGACCTTTTTACTTAAACAAATAAAACTGATTTCAGTTCTTAAAGCCGCCTATGCAACATAAGTCTCGAAAGACCATTGTTTTTGTATTTCAATCACTTGACCGCAAGATTGGCATCAGCAACAAACCACAACAATATTTTTTGGTTTCATCTGACTCGGGCCTTTTAGTTTTTTATTTCAGGTGCTATTTATTTCACCTTTTACTCAGAACTGTGCACTTAGTGTCACGACTCCTGCTGATGTTGCGACAGGAGAAGAAGAGCGCGCAGGACTTTGCCCTGGATTTCCGGACCTTGGCCGCATGAGCGGGGTGGAACGACAGGGCTTTGATAGACCACTTCCGTTGTAGCCTCAGGGAGGACGTCCGCAAGGAGCTAGCGTGTCGGTGGAACGACAGGGCTTTGATGGACCACTTCCGTTGTAGCCTCAGGGAGGACGTCCGCAGGGAGCTAGCGTGTCGGGACACCACCATCTCATTGGATGAACTGATGGACATGTCCATTCGTCTGGACAACCTGCTGGCTGCCCGCGGGCGTCCGGAACAAGCCCTGTTGATTCCACCCCCAGGCCCTCCTGCTCCCATCCTCATGGAGTTAGAAGGGGCTGCATCGAGGGGGACCGGAGGAGGAGTTTCCTCTTGCACTAGTTGTGGTCGGCGAGGACACACGGCCGACCAGTGCTGGAGGAGCTCGTCTGGGAGTCAGGAGGGCAGGCGGAGCACTACTCGTTCACCCCAGGTGAGTCCGCATCAGACTCACCCAGAGCTTCCTGTCGGCCATATGTTTGTGCTAACCTCTTTCCCTGGATTTTCTCCCTCTCTACAGCATAAGGCGCTAGTCGATTCAGGCGCAGCTGGGAAGTTCATGGATCATGGGCTCGCGCTAAGACTAGGGATTCCCCTGGTGTCGTTAGACCAACCTTTTCTCATGCACTCCTTCGATAGCTCATCACAACCCAGTGATTTCATGGAGACGGGGGGCTCTTCGAGGGTGGTCAGAGGAGTGGTCAGGCAGGTGTATCGGAGTTTCCGTAGGTGCGACTACGGTGGAGAGTCCAGATCCACGGTTCTACGGTGGAGAGTCCACTGTGCGCATTCCCTCTGAATATGCAGATTTGGCTGTCGCCTTCTGTAAGAAGAAGGCGACCCAATTACCACCCCATCGTCGAGGGGACTGCGCGATAAACCTCATGGAGAACGCTGCACTTCCTCGGAGTCACGTGTACCCATTGTCCCAGGAGGAGACAGTGGCTCTGGAGACATATGTCACTGAATCTCTGGGGCAGGGGTACATTCGGCCCTCCACGTCATCCGTCTCCTCAAGCTTCTTTTTTTGTGAAGAAGGAGGGAGGTCTGCGTCCGTGCATTGATTATAGAGGTCTAAATTCCATCACAGTGGGTTTGGTTACCCACTACCTCTCATCACTACAGCGGTGGAATCATTTCACAGGGCACGTTTCTTCACAAAACTGGACCTGAGGAGTGTGTATAACCTGGTGCGTATCCGGGGAGGAGATGAGTGGAAAAACGCATTTAGTACTACACCTGGCCATTATGAGTACCTCGTCATTCCATATGGGTTGAAGAATGCTCCAGCCGTCTTCCAATCTTTCATAGACGAGATTCTCCGAGACCTGCACGGGCAGGGAGTGGTAGTGTCCATCGATGACATCCTGATCTATTCTGCCACAGGCGCCGCGCACGTGTCTCTGGTGCGTAAGGTACTTGGGCGACTGCTGGAGCATGACCTGTATGTCAAGGCTGAGAAATGTGTGTTCTCCAAGCAAGCCGTTTCCTTCCTGGGTTATCACATTTCCACCTCCGGGGTGGTGATGGAGTGTGACCGCGTTCCAGCCGTGTGTAATTGGCCGACTCCGAACACGGTAAAAGAGGTGCAGCGGTTTTTAGGGTTTGCCAATTACTCCCGGAGGTTTATCCGGGGTTTTGGTCAGGTGGCTGCACCCATTACCTCACTGCTGAAGGGAGGACCGGCGCGCTTGCGCTGGTCAGCAGAGGCGGGCAGAGCTTTCAGTCATCTGAAGGAGCTGTTCACCAATGCGCCAGTGTTGGCGCATCCGGAACCCTCTTTAGCGTTCATAGTGGAGGTGGACGTGTCCGAGGCTGGGGTAGGGGCCGTGCTGTCTCAGCGCTCGGGCGCGCCACCAAAGCAAAACTATGACGTGGGGGACAGGGAGTTGTTAGCTGTAGTCAAGGCTCTGAAGGTGTGGAGACATTGGCTTGAGGGGGCTAAGCACCCTTTTCTTATCTGGGCTGACCATCATAATCTCGAGTATATCCGGGCAGCGAGGAGACTGAATCCGTGTCAGGTTAGATGGTCCATGTTCTTTACCCGGTTCCGCTTCACCATCTTGTACCGGCCAGGCTCCCAAAACACTAAAGCCGACGCGCTGTCCCGCCTATATGATACAGAGGAGCGGTCCATCGAGCTGACCCCCATCCTTCCACCTTCATGTCTCATGACACCGGTGGTATGGGAGGTGGACGCAGAGATAGAGAGGGCATACGGTTGGAGCCTGCCCCCCCCTCAGTGTCCAGCAGGGGCTCAGTACGTGCCGCGGGGTGTCCATGACAGGTTAATTCGTTGGGCTCATACTCTACCCTCCTCGGGTCATCCTGGCATCAAGAGGACAGTGCAGAGTCTTAGGGGGAGATACTGGTGGCCCACATTGGCGAAATACGTGAGGTTTTATGTCTCCTCCAGCTCGGTGTGCGCTCAGAGCAAAGCTCCTCGACACATGCCTAGAGGGAAGTTATAGCCCCTCCCCGTTCCACAACGGCCGTGGTCACACTTGTCGGTGGACTTCCTCACCGACCTTCCCCCGTCCCAGGAAAGTACCACGATCCTGGTCGTTGTGGATCGGTTTTCTAAGTCCTGCCGTCTCATCCCGTTGCCCGGTCTCCCTACGGCCCTGCAGACTGCGGAGGCTTTGTTAACCCACGTCTTCCAGCACTACGGGGTGCCTGAGCACATCGTCTCTGATCGGGGTCCCCAGTTCACGTCCAGAGTTTGGAGGGTGTTTATGGAGAGGCTGGGGGTCTCGGTCAGCTTGACCTTGGGTTTCCACCCCGAGAGTAATGGGCAGGTGGAGCGAGTAGACCAGGATGTGGGCAGGTTTCTGTGGTCATATTGCCGGGACTGGCCAGGTGAGTGGGCGAGGTATGTTCCTTGGGCAGAGCTCGCTCAGAACTCCCTTCGCCACTCTTCGACTAACATGTCTCCTTTCCAGTGTGTGTTCGGCTACCAGCCGGTCCTGGCCCCATGGCATCAGAGCCAGACCGAAGCTCCTGCGGTGGAGGAATGGGTGCAGCGCTCAAAGGACACCTGGAAAGCCGTCCAGGAATCGTTGAGACTGGCTGGAGAGCAGCAGAAGAAGAGCGCTGACCAGCACCGCAGTGAGACCCCGTGTTCGCACCGGGGGACCGGGTCTGGCTCTCGACCTGAAACCTGTCCCTCCGCCTGCCCTGCCGGAAGCTGGGGCCGCAGTGTGTGGGGCCATTTAAAGTCCTGAGGAGGATAAACGAGGTGTGTTATAGGTTACAACTTCCTACTTATTATCGTATTAACACCTCGTTTCATGTGTCTCTCCTCAGGCCGGTGGTGGCTGGTCCCCTACAAGAAAGTGAGGTGCCTGAGGTCCCTCCGCCCCCTCTGGACATCGAGTGGTCCCCGGCGTACACAGTACGTACCATTCTGGACTCGAGATGCCGGGTGAGGGGCCTACAGTACCTCGTGGACTGGGAGGGGTACGGGCCGGAGGAGAGGTGATGGGTACCGGTGGGGGACATTTTGGACCATTCACTCCTGAGAGACTTCCACCGCCTCCACCTGGATCGCCCGTCACTCCGACCTCCGGGCCGCCCTCGAGGCGGGGGTACTGTCACGACTTCCGCCGAA
The DNA here is from genome assembly GCF_013265735.2 of Oncorhynchus mykiss. Lineage (NCBI taxonomy): Eukaryota > Metazoa > Chordata > Actinopteri > Salmoniformes > Salmonidae > Oncorhynchus > Oncorhynchus mykiss. Next base: position 31,241,206 of record NC_048592.1, on the reverse strand, counting down.
GTTGGCTCCCCCGCCTGTTCGGGCGGTGCTCGGCAGTCGTCGTCACCGGCCTACTAGCCGCCACTGACCCCTTTTTTTCTGTTAGTTGTCTTATTAGTTGCACCTGTTCCAATTTGTGTTTTCTTCATTTGCTTCCCTATTTAAGCGTGTGAAACCCGCCCTTTGTTGTGCGGGATTATTTTGTGTTCATGTTTGTGTCGTAGGTGTTGTTGTACTCCGGACCGTGTAACGGTGTAAATTAACAGTTTCAAAAACACTGGTACAGAAAAATATATGGACTCGGCACGATTGTCTTGGAATTCATTTGAATGCATTCAGTTGCACAACTGACTATGTGTAACGGCATTCCTCCTCCTCTTCTGAGGAGGACCAATGCGCAGCGTGGTAAGTGTCCATAACGTTTATTTTAAGATATTAACTGAACACTATGAAATACAAAACAATAAACGGGAACATGAACGAAAACTGAAACAGTACCGTGCGGCAACAAACACTCTCACGGAAACAAACACCCACACCTCAAAAGTGAAACCCAGGCTACCTAAGTATGATTCTCAATCAGAGACAACTAACGACACCTGCCTCTGATTGAGAACCATACTGGGCTGAACTCAAAACCCCAACATAGAAAAACACACAGACTGCCCACCCCAACTCACGCCCTGACCATACTAAATAAAGACAAAATAAAGGTCAGAACGTGACACTATGTATCCCTCTTCCCCCCTGTTTCATTGTAAGAGTTCAAGCAGTTAATGCCTCTTGCTATTGGATGTGTTTTGTTATTCTCAGAAAATGCCATTTTCCCCTTGAGGCAGTGGAGTTGGGTCTTGACGTTGATACCTCTTTATTTAAAAAAAGTTATTTTAAGCTTTTCTTCTGTATCAAACTTTATTGGTCACATACACATTTAGCGTATGTTATTGCGGGTGTAGTGAAATGCTTGTGTGTGTATGTTGTTCCAGTGTTAGACCCCTGGATCTTTGTTTTCTACTGGCTTTGGGCAGGCTTCTTCAGCCGAAAAATAAATATCTAAAAGCCTACTGATATCATTATTTATTTATTTTCTTCACATTGGCACTTTTGTTTTGATTCCAGTATGTCATCTTGCTGTTTTTGTTGTTGTTTTTTGAAGTAAATATATGGCATGTTACATTTCCATGAAGTAAGACAGTGTAGAGAATTAATTCAGGTCACACATTGTCACCAGCTAGTTAACATTAACCCAGAAGTAATAATTCTTAGTGTTTTTGATTTCACTCAAGTAGTTGGCTTACATCTCAGCTGTGTCATTGTGGTCACGTGGTCATCATTGACATGATACAAGGGTAGGGTATATGTATACGTTTTATTCCAAAGATGAATGTGTCCACCCTGAAGTGGCAGTTTCGAGACAACTGGAAACTCGGGGGGGGGGGGGGGGGGGGGGGGGGGGGGGGTCAAATCATGACGACGGTGATCTTTAGTTTGGAGATCTAGAAAGATGCCAGAGTTTCCGTATAGTAGGTATGTTGGGGAGTTGTATAGTAGGTATGTTGGGGGGTTGTATAGTAGGTATGTTGGGGGGTTGTATAGTAGGTATGTTTGGGTAGTTATGTTGGGGGGCAGTATAGTAGGTATGTTGGGGGTTAGTACAGTAGGTATTTTGGGGGTAGTATAATAGGTATGTTTGGGGTAGTATCGTAGCTTTTTAGGGGTAGTATAGTAGGTATGTTGGTGTAGTATAGTAGAAAAGAAACATCCTCTCACTGTCAACTGTGTTTATTTTCAGCAAACTTAACATGTGTAAATGTTTGTATGAACATAACAAGATTCAACATCTGAACAAGTTCCACAGACATGTGACTGACAAAAATTTAATAATGTGTCCCTGAACAAGGGGGGGTCAAAATAAAAAGGAACAGTCTGTAGCTGCATTAAGTACTGCAGTGCATCTCCTCCTCATGGACTGCACCAGATTTGCCAGTTCTTGCTGTGAGATGTTACCCCACTCTTCCACCAAGGCACCTGCAAGTTCCAGGATATTTCTAGGGGGAATGGTCCTAACCCTCATCCTCTTATCCAACAGGTTCCAGACGTGCTCAATGGGATTGAGATGCAGGCACTTCGCTGGCCATGGCAGAACACTGACATTCCTGTCTTGCAGGAAATCACGCACAGAACGAGCAGTATGGCTGGTGGCATTGTCATGCTAGAGGGTCATGTCAGGATGAGCCTGCAGGGCACAAACCCACCGTCGCTGGACCAGACAGTACTGGCAAAAAAGTGCTCTTCAATGACGAGTCGCGGTTTTGTCTCACCAGGGGTGATGGTCGGATTCGCATTTATCGCCTGCCTTACAACATGCCTACAAACCCTCAGTCCAGCCTCTCTCAGCCTATTGCGGACAGTCTAAGCACTGATGGAAGGATTGTGCGTTTCTGGTGTAACTCGGCCAGTTGTTGTTGCCATCCTGTACCTGTCCCGCAGGTGTGATGTTCGGATGTACCGATCCTGTGCAGGTGTTGTTACACGTGGTCTGCCACTGTGAGAACGATCAGCTGTCCGTCCTGTCTCCCTGTAGCGCTGTCTTGGGCGTCTCACAGTATGGACATTGCAATTTATTGCCCTGGACCACATCTGCAGTCCTCATGCCTCCTTGCAGCATGCCTAATGCACATTCATGCAGATGAGCAGGGACCCTGGGCATCTTTCTTTTGGTGTTTTTCAGTCAGTAGATAGGCCCCTTTAGTGTCCTAAGTTTTCTTAACTGGGACCTTAATTGCCTACCGTCTGTAAGCTGTTAGTGTTTTAACGGCCATTCCACAGGTGCATATTCATTAATTGTTTATGGTTCATTGAACAAGCATGGGAAACGGTGTTTAAACCCTTTACAGTGAAGATCTGTAAAGTTATTTGGATTTTTAAGAAATATCTTTGAAAGACAGGGTCCTGAAAAAGGGCAGTTTTCTTTTTTTGCTGATTTCTTTTAAATATTTATGTTATATTTTCAATTCAAATGAATTAATCAATTTTAGTAGAAAACTTTTGACCTGAACTTCACTTTGATGATTTTGGCATCTGTGTGCAGAACTGTACAGTCATGTTGCCAGGGGAAGAAGGTAACTTGCCAGCCCTAGGGAGAAATTAGTGGTCCAAACGACAGCCCAACTTTCTCATTTGGAATTGGCACTAGGAGAGGGGTTTACATAGCAAGGACAAAGTAGTGTAGAATTTGGATAGTTTTAGGACTCAGAGATGAAATGTGTGGGGTAAAGACAAACGTTCTGTACTCAAGTTAGAAACGAGGGTAAGTTAAAACTAGTGAAGTTATATATTTTCACTAAGATCATCAGCTGCATGATTGTCACTAATAGTCACTAATTTAATTCATATGCATACTTTATTTTTTACTGAGGAAATGGTAGATTTGACTGAATTAAAGTTGAAACCTGCTATTTAGGTTAACAAGCCCAAGCTAGGTTTACAAGCCCAAGCTAGGTTTACAAGCCCAAGCTAGGTTTACAAGCCCAAGCTAGGTTTACAAGCCCAAGCTAGGTAAACAAGCCCAAGCTAGGTAAACAAGCCCAAGCTAGGTTAACAAGCCCAAGCTAGGTTAACAATCCCAATCTAGGTTAACAAGCCCAAGCTGGGTTAACAAGCACAATGAAATACAGATCAAGTAAGATTATCATGTCATGACATGACAGGCAAACATTATTTGAAACACAGACACACACACACACACACACCGCAGGCTGCCACTACAGGGAACACAATACTTGGTGTACAAATGTGTGTTTGCTATTTGGAGACAGTAGGCTACACACAAAGCTGTCTGGAAAGAACAGACAGGCCTGCTGAGGGTTTGCTGCTTACTAAGAGCAATAAACGTACATTGTGTGTGTGAAAGTCTGCTAGCATGCCTGTGTGACTGTTTGTGTGTGCATGCGTGTGTGTGTGTGTGTCTTCCTGTATGTGTTTGCACAGACTCCACCCACTGTCTGCCTGTACCATTGTATCTGAAAGTTATACAAAAATAAATGCAGTGTTTTTTTCCCTCAAGTTATCCCTGATCAAGCTGTTTAGCGATGTGTATTTGTACTGTATTTGTATAGAAATGTCTGACATAGACATAGACATTTCAAATGTCATATTATTGCTCTCTTTTTGTCTCTGTCTCGTTCTTTCTCTCTCTCTCTTATCCTACCCCTCTTTTTCTTTCTCTCTCTCAATTTAAATTTAAGGGGCTTTTTTGGCATAGGAAGCATTTGTTTACATTACCAAAGCAAGTGAAATAGATAAACAAAAATTAATAGTAAACATTCCACAAGTTCAAAAAGAAGACATTTCAAATGTCATTATGCATATACAGTATACAGTGTTGCTGTCTCTCTCTCGCGCTGTCTCTCTGTCTCTCTTTCTCTCTCTGCCCCCCCCCCCCCCCCCCCCCCACCATCTGGGATCACTAAGGTTGAGGATGACCATGTATGTACTGTATCTGTTACATTTCAGAGACAGTTTGAACCAATATCTTGTAGGAAATAATGAGCCCTTTTGTTTGAGCTTGTATGGTTTATTAGGATCCCCTTTATCTACTGCACATGCAGCAGCTACTCTTCCTAGGATCCCCTTTATCTACTGCACATGCAGCAGCTACTCTTCCTAGGATCCCCTTTATCTACTGCACATGCAGCAGCTACTCTTCCTAGGATCCCCTTTATCTACTGCACATGCAGCAGCTACTCTTCCTAGGATCCCCTTTATCTACTGCAAGTGCAGCAGCTACTCTTCCTAGGATCCCCTTTATCTACTGCACATGCAGCAGCTACTCTTCCTAGGATCCCCTTTATCTACTGCACATGCAGCAGCTACTCTTCCTAGGATCCCCTTTATCTACTGCACATGCAGCAGCTACTCTTCCTAGGATCCCCATTAGCTACTGCACATGCAGCAGCTACTCTTCCTAGGATCCCCATTAGCTACTGCACATGCAGCAGCTACTCTTCTTAGGATCCCCTTTATCTACTGCACATGCAGCAGCTACTCTTCCTAGGATCCCCTTTATCTACTGCACACGCAGCAGCTACTCTTCCTAGGATCCCCTTTATCTACTGCACATGCAGCAGCTACTCTTCCTAGGATCCCCTTTATCTACTGCACATGCAGCAGCTACTCTTCCTAGGATCCCCTTTATCTACTGCACATGCAGCAGCTACTCTTCCTAGGATCCCCTTTATCTACTGCACATGCAGCAGCTACTCTTCCTAGGATCCCCTTTATCTACTGCACATGCAGCAGCTACTCTTCCTAGGATCCCCTTTATCTACTGCACATGCAGCAGCTACTCTTCCTAGGATCCCCTTTATCTACTGCACATGCAGCAGCTACTCTTCCTAGGATCCCCTTTATCTACTGCACATGCAGCAGCTACTCTTCCTAGGATCCCCTTTATCTACTGCACATGCAGCAGCTACTCTTCCTAGGATCCCCTTTAGCTACTGCACATGCAGCAGCTACTCTTCCTAGGATCCCCATTAGCTACTGCACATGCAGCAGCTACTCTTCCTAGGATCCCCTTTAGCTACTGCACATGCAGCAGCTACTCTTCCTAGGATCCCCATTAGCTACTGCACATGCAGCAGCTACTCTTCCTAGGATCCCCTTTATCTACTGCACATGCAGCAGCTACTCTTCCTAGGATCCCCTTTATCTACTGCACATGCAGCAGCTACTCTTCCTAGGATCCCCATTAGCTACTGCACATGCAGCAGCTACTCTTCCTAGGATCCCCATTAGCTACTGCACATGCAGCAGCTACTCTTCCTAGGATCCCCATTAGCTACTGCACATGCAGCAGCTACTCTTCTTAGGATCCCCTTTATCTACTGCACATGCAGCAGCTACTCTTCTTAGGATCCCCTTTATCTACTGCACATGCAGCAGCTACTCTTCCTAGGATCCCCTTTATCTACTGCACATGCAGCAGCTACTCTTCCTAGGATCCCCTTTAGCTACTGCACATGCAGCAGCTACTCTTCCTAGGATCCCCATTAGCTACTGCACATGCAGCAGCTACTCTTCCTAGGATCCCCATTAGCTACTGCACATGCAGCAGCTACTCTTCCTAGGATCCCCTTTATCTACTGCACATGCAGCAGCTACTCTTCTTAGGATCCCCTTTATCTACTGCACATGCAGCAGCTACTCTTCCTAGGATCCCCATTAGCTACTGCACATGCAGCAGCTACTCTTCCTAGGATCCCCTTTATCTACTGCACATGCAGCAGCTACTCTTCTTAGGATCCCCTTTATCTACTGCACATGCAGCAGCTACTCTTCTTAGGATCCCCATTAGCTACTGCACATGCAGCAGCTACTCTTCTTAGGATCCCCTTTATCTACTGCACATGCAGCAGCTACTCTTCTTAGGATCCCCTTTATCTACTGCACATGCAGCAGCTACTCTTCTTAGGATCCCCTTTATCTACTGCACATGCAGCAGCTACTCTTCTTAGGATCCCCATTAGCTACTGCACATGCAGCAGCTACTCTTCCTAGGATCCCCATTAGCTACTGCACATGCAGCAGCTACTCTTCCTAGGATCCCCATTAGCTACTGCACATGCAGCAGCTACTCTTCCTGGGGTCCCCATTAGCTACTGCACATGCAGCAGCTACTCTTCCTAGGATCCCCATTAGCTACTGCACATGCAGCAGCTACTCTTCCTAGGATCCACATAAAAGTACAAATACATGCCAAAGTACAGAACAGTTATAGACAAGAAAAACATTTAAATAAAATAAGGTTAAATAAGGTTAGGTTGATGTTAGTGCAGGTCGCAGGGTGATTTGAGGTAGACGTGAGAGAGAGAAGCGTGTGCCACACGCCGTCTCACCACAGCTGGCACCAGTTGTCCTGGATATGAGGCACAACAGTGAAAGCAACAACTCTAAACAAGAAGAACCTCTTCAGTTGCTGACACCATTGTTTTATATATCTGTATTCTTCTTACTATGGATGTCACAATGTGTGATATGACAAGAAAAATACTCGTTCAAACTAAATGTACTAGCCTTGTATTGAACCCTTCAGTGATGAGCACTATTTAGGGGCCATAGAAAGAGCATTTAGGCTCTGGACATGTCCATACGATCCAAACACTCTCTGTAGGTTTTGTTTTCTTCAAAAGGTCAGAAGTGACTGAGGTGACTCTTCTCCAAAAGCAGTAGAACTGGCCCATGTTACTATGTGTTCCAGTGACTAACATGTTAGTAATGTAAAAGCGTTTAAATTGGTGCATCTTAGTTTGGAAAATGGTGTGCAGAAAAGTGTTTTTCTTTTTGGCTCACATTTTTTTCTTCACGCTATCCTTAACCAAGCTGTTTAGTGATGTGTCAATGTACTGTTGGTTCTCTCTCTCCCTCTCTCTCTCTCACACACCATCGTGAATCACTGAGGTTGAGGATGTGCGTGTGCAGCTATCAGTAAAGAGGATGTGGTTGTACTGGCATGTGGTGCAGATGCAGCCTGTAGGTCTATATTGAATCGCAGGTTTCAGAGGTATCCCTAAAATAATACTTCACTATTATTTTTACTTCGCTAAACCCAGTGACTTAAAATATATTATTTTATGAGGGAAACATTCTGGTTAACTTGTTTTTTTGTAGAAGATAAACCATTGTCATTGTCTTCTGTTCTTGACTTCCTTCCTACTGTTGTCATTCTTTGACTATGTACTGTAACTGTCACATTTCAGACACTTTGAACCAGCGTAGCTATATATTGTAGGAGAAAATTAGCCTATTGATTTGAGCTTGTATATATAAGGTTATATCCTTCCTGTTTGGCCCTGTTCGGGGGGTGTCATCAGATGGGGCCACAGTGTCTCCTGACCCCTCCTGTCTCAGCCTCCAGTATTTATGCTGCAGTAGTTTATGTGTCAGGGGGCTAGGGTCAGTTTGTTATATCTGGAGTTCTTCTCCTGTCCTATCCGGTGTCCTGTGTGAATTTAAGTATGCTCTCTCTAATTCTCTCTTTCTTTCTCTCTCTCGGAGGACCTGAGCCCTAGGACCATGCCTCAGGACTACCGGGCATGATGACTCCTTGCTGTCCCCAGTCCACCTAGCCGTGCTGTTGCTCCAGTTTCAACTGTTCTGCCTGTGATTATTATTATTTGACCATGCTGGTCATTTATGAACATTTGAACATCTTGGCCATGTTCTGTTATAATCTCCACCCGGCACAGCCAGAAGAGGACTGGCCACCCCACATAGCCTGGTTTCTTCCTAGGTTTTGGCCTTTCTAGGTAGTTTTTCCTAGCCACCGTGCTTCTACACCTGCATTGCTTGCTGTTTGGGCTTTTAGGCTGGGTTTCTGTACAGCACTTTGAGATATCAGCTGATGTACGAAGGGCTATATAAATACATTTGATTTGATTTGACACCATTGTTTTATATATCTGTATTCTTCTTACTATGGATGTCACAATGTGTGTGATATGACAAGAAAAATACCCGTTCAAACTAAATGTACTAGCCTCGTATTGAACCCTTCAGTGATATGAACTATGTTGAGCACTATTTAGGGGCCATAGAAAGAGCATTTAGGCTCTGGACATGTCCATACGATCCAAACACTCTCTGTAGGTTTTGTTTTCTTCAAAGGTCAGAAATGACTAAGAATTGACTTTTGTATTTGACAATGACAAATACTACTCAAGCCGTCAAAGATGGCGCCATCCCAACTTCACACAGCTCTCCATCTCCATAGCCATGAGTGAAGGAGCCAAGCTATCTACACTGAGTGTACAAAACATTAGGAACTCTTTCTCTTGCTATGACTTAGACTGACCAGATGAATCCAGGTGAAAGCTATGTGTATGTGTGTCTCCCTGTATGTGTTTGCACCGACTCCACCCACTGTCTGCCTGTACCATTGTATCTGAAGGTTATTCAAAAATAAATACAGTGTGTTTTTTCTTCAAGCTATCCCTAATCAAGCTGTTTAGGGATGTGTATTTGTATTGTTGTCTCTCTCATTCTCTTTTTTTCTGTCTCTTTCTCCATCTCTGTCTCTCTGTCTATCCTTTCTGTCTCTCTCTTTCTCTGTCTGTCTGTCTCAATTAAATTCAAAGGGCTTTATTGTCTAAATTGGCAAGGCAAGTGAAGTAGATAACAGAAGTGAAATACCATTTCTAACTAAATGTACCTGCATTTAGGTTCTGGACATGTCCATACGATCCAAACACTCTCTGTAGGTTTTGTTTTCTTCAAAAGGTCAGAAGTGACTGAGGTGACTCTTCTCCAAAAGCAGTAGAACTGGCCCATGTTACTATGTGTTCCAGTGACTAACATGTTAGTAATGTAAAAGCGTTTAAATTGGTGCATCTTAGTTTGGAAAATGGTGTGCAGAAAAGTGTTTTTCTTTTTGGCTCACATTTTTTTTCTTCACGCTATCCCTAACCAAGCTGTTTAGTGATGTGTCAATGTACTGTTGGTTCTCTCTCTCCCTCTCTCTCACACACCATCGTGAGTCACTGAGGTTGAGGATGTGCATGTACAGCTATCAGTAAAGAGGATGTGGTTGTACTGGCATGTGGTGCAGATGCAGCCTGTAGGTCTATATTGAATCGCAGGTTTCAGAGGTATCCCTAAAATAATACTTCACTCTATTATTTTTACTTCTCTAAACCCAGTGACTTAAAATATATTATTTTATGAGGGAAACATTCTGGTTAATTTGTTTATTTGTAGGGGGGAGAGAGAGAGCGAGAGAAACTCTTTCTATGACTTAGACAAACCAGGTGAATCCAGGTGAAAGCTATGATCCCTCATTGATGTCACTTAAATCCACTTCAGTCAGTGTAGATGAAGGGGAGGAGACAGATTAAAGAAAGTTTTTTAAGCCTTCAGACAATTGAGACATGGATTGTGTATGTGTGCCATTCAGAAGGTGAATGGGTAAGACAAAAGAGTGAAGTGCCTTTGAACGGGGTATTGTAGTAGGTGCCAGGCGCACCGGTTTGAAGTGTGTCAAGAACTGCAAAGCTGCTGAGTTTTTCAAGCTCAACAGTTTCCCGTGTGTATCAAGAATGGTCCACCACCCAAAGGACATCCAGCCAAATTGACACAGGTGTGAGAAGCATTGGAGTCAACATGGGCCAGCATCCCTGTCAACATGGGCCAGCATCCCTGTCAACATGGGCCAGCATCCCTGTCAACATGGGCCAGCATCCCTGTCAACATGGGCCAGCATCCCTGTCAACATGGGCCAGCATCCCTGTCAACATGGGCCAGCATCCCTGTGGAACACTTTCAACACTTTGTAGATCCCATGAATTGAGATATACACCGTGTATATCTGACAGCTAAGAGTACGGCCCGCCTGTCTGAAAATGTTATCAAAGCCTTCACACAATGGAGGCTCTTACAATGTCCCCACAACGTGCATACAAAATTCTCACACTGTCTGGGACATGGACTCAATGGAAACATAGGATGGTAGAGGTCCTTATCTCTCCCCCAGTTCTCCTAGCTACAGCATTCTGGTCTTTAAACAACACTCCTGGTCAAACTGACCATATAAGGAAAAGGTCCTCTGTGGGCACCGTGGCAACAGATGCTGTGACATCATAAAGGGTTCCTGTTTGCTATGCCTGAGAGTGTGTTATTGGTCTTGGTAGAGATGTCACAAATACATTGGGTGTCTGTCTGCTAGAGGAGCGAACTGAAGTGTGTGTGTGTGTGTGCTCCTGGGTCGGCCATGTTTTGAGATGTTATGTTGTCACATGTTGACCTACTGTGGAGTCTTCCCGGCTTTTGTGTCGTTTGTGTTGACTACAACACACTTAGTGCCTTCTTTCATTGTCTGGTTGTTCATGTCTTATTCCACTTGTTTCATACCAACATCTTGCATGGTTGGTAAATTTAGATTGCTATCAATATCTATGTGTATAGCAGATGCATATTTTATGATGTAGGTGAACCATGTTGTCATTCAGTCATGGAAAGGGACTGTTTTGTTTTTCTTCATTGAAACAATCACATTTGCATACATACCAGTTATCATTCTATCAAACTTCCATAAAAACATATGACTATTTTGCAGCATTTCTAAAGTCACATCGTCTGTTTCATGTTTTACTTCAGAGGGGGTTTATATCAGACTAACTGTAAATTGCTGCAGTTCAGATCTTTAAGAAGGGAACAGTTGGTTTTCAGAAATAAAATCTAAATTGAACAGTAAGGCCTTCAGCTCCTTTGGGTCGTTGGAATCTTCAGAGGCCATTTTGAGAGGAAAGTCTTTAAGTTGAGCCAGCCCGCTGGGCGAAAATGGTTTGAATCAACATTGTTTCCATGTCATTTCAATCAAAAAAGTAAATGTGATGAGGTTGAATCAACTGTGGAAAACTGATTCGATTTGAAAAAAGTAATCAACGTAAGGGAATTTCGTATTTTTTTCCCACCCAACTTTTAACCTAAATCCAATGACAACTCAACCAAATGTACAATAAATCCAAACTAGATGTTGAACTGACGTCTGTGCCCAGTGGGAGGGAACTGAAACCAAACACTCGTACTGGCATTGACCAACTGCTTTCTCATAGCATGTGTTTCAGTTTAACATGGTTTTGTATGAGTTTGCTTCTCCTGTGAGTTGTATACCTTCATTCACAAGTATATAACACTTCAATGTAGTTCTAACCAGCACAAGGCACATATATTCCACATTACTCACTTCTAGTGTGGACATATGGAATTTTAAGAGTGTGTAAACATCTCTTTACTGTGAGAGAGGGAGTGTCAGTGGGTGTGAACTGGTAACATACCTTCGGGCTTTAGTTGGGGTAATGGTTGCTGAGTTTTGTTTAATGAACTGAACTAGTTATTGTGTGGAGAATTCTCCAAATGTCCCAGCTAATGTGTTTGGCTACTTCTATTCTGCAGGCCTTTAGACAGTCAAACACAGCCTAAACACTACACCAGTGTGGTAGGCTTGCCTAATTACAAACAACGACAAGACAGCCTGCAGGGAGGAGGGGAGGGCCATGACAGTGGTGCATCGACAGGGCCGAAAGTGGAGAGGGTGAAAAGCCTTGGCGTGCACATCACTGACATGCTGAAATGGTCCATCCACACAGACAGTGTGGTGAAGAAGGAGCAGCAGCATCTCTTTAACCTCAGGAGGCTGAAGAAATGTGTCTTGGCCCCTAAGACCCTCACAAACGTCTACAGATACCAAGAAGATTATCAAGGACCTCAGCCACCCGAGCGACGGCCTGTTCACCCCGCTACCATCTAGAAGAAGGAGACAATGCTGAACTTTAGTCACTGTTACTAGCCGGCTACCACCTGGTACTCTACCCTGCACCTTAGAGATCAGCCTGGTCTAATAGACTAGACGTAACATAATACATGTAAATCCGGGACACTCAAATTAGTATGATATATTACGTTTGGTATGTTTACATAAGACAAACTGTTACTTAAGGCAAAAATGAAATTAGGGTGGAAGGTGTGCATAAAACGCAAACGTCTAGCAACCCAAAGGTTGCGAGTTTGAATCTCATCACGGACAACTTTAACATTTTAGCTAAATACCTACTTAATACTTTTTAGCTACTTTGCAAGTACTTAGCATGTTAGCTAACCCTAACCATTTTACCTAACCCTTTAACCTAACTCGTAAACTTAACCTTAACCCTAACTTTATCCTAACTCCTAGCCTGATCAAATACTTATGTCATGCAATAAAATGCAAATTAATTCCTTAAAAATCATACAATGTGATTTTCTGGATTTTTGTTTTAGATTCCGTCTCTCACAGTTGAAGTGTACCTATGATAAAAATTACAGACCTCTACATGCTTTGTAAGTAGAAAACACTGCCGATTTAGCAGATTATCAAATACTTGTTGTCCCCACTGTATATATTGTATTCTAGTCAAGGCTCATTGTAGCTACTGCTGTACACTGTATAAAGTCAGAAAATCTGCTATCTCAGCCACTGCCTGTCACCAGGAGAGTGCCCCAAGGCTTGATACATAGCTCAGGCAGTAGAAAACTCTCATCTATTTATTTATGTACAGATGATACAATCTTATACTGGCCCTTCCCTGGATTTTGTGTTAAATGCTATACAACAAAGATTTCTTAGTGTCCAACAAGATTTCTCTACCCTTAAACTTGTTCTGAACACCTCCAAAACAAAGGTCTTGTGGTTTGGTAAGAATGCCCCTCTTCCCACATGTGTTATTACTACCTCTGAGGGTTTAGAGCTTGGGGTAGTCACCTCATACAAGTACTGGAGAGTATGGCTAGACGGTGCACTGTCCTTCTCTCAGCACATATCAAAGCTGCAGGCTAAAGTTAAATCTAGACTTGGTTTCCTCTATCGTAATCCCTCCTCTCACCCCAGGTGCCAAACTAACCCTGATTCAGATGACCATCCTACCCATGCTAGATTACAGAAACATAATTTATAGATCGGCAGGTAAGGGTGCTCTCGAGTGGCTAGATGTTCTTTACCATTCGGCCATCAGATTTGCCACCAATGCTCCTTATAGGACACATCACTGCACTCTATACTCTGTAAACTGGTCATCTCTGTATACCTGTCGCAAGACCCACTGGTTGATGCATATTTATAAAACTCTCTTAGGCCTCACTCCCTCCTATCTGAGATATCTATTGCAGCCCTCATCCTCCACATACAACACCCGTTCTGCCAGTCACATTCTGTTAAAGGTCCCCAAAGCACACACATCCCTGGGTCGCTCGTCTTTTCAGGTCGCTGCAGCTAGCGACTGGAATGAGCTGCAACAAACACTCAAACTGGACAGTTTTATCTCAGTCTTTTCATTCAAAGACTTAATCATGGACACTCTTACTGAAAGTTGTGGCTGCTTTGTGTGATGTATTGTTGTCTCTACCTTCTTGCCCTTTGTGCAGTTGTCTGTGCCCAATAATGTTTGTAAAAATGACGCTACGCCGGCGATAACATTCGCAAAATATGTGTAAGAAACCAATACAATTGTATTTGATTTGACCAGGAGCTGGAGGTAGCGCATGACATCATGAATACTTTTATTCTCTCAAAATAAGAATGTTTAGCTTGTAGTGATGTTTCAGCTGGCCGTAACCAGAGAGCAGCAAGTCACTCAAGTCAATTTTGTGTTTGTGTCGTAGGTGTTGTTGTTCTCCGGACCGTGTAACGGTGTAAATTAACATTTTCAAAAACACTGGTACAGAAAAATATATGGACTCGGCACGATTGTCTTGGAATTCATTTGAATGCATTCAGTTGCACAACTGACTATGTGTAACGGCATTCCTCCTCCTCTTCTGAGGAGGACCAATGCGCAGCGTGGTAAGTGTCCATAACGTTTATTTTAAGATATTAACTGAACACTATGAAATACAAAACAATAAACGGGAACATGAACGAAAACTGAAACAGTACCGTGTGGCAACAAACACTCACACGGAAACAAACACCCACACCTCAAAAGTGAAACCCAGGCTACCTAAGTATGATTCTCAATCAGAGACAACTAACGACACCTGCCTCTGATTGAGAACCATACTGGGCTGAACTCAAAACCCCAACATAGAAAAACACACAGACTGCCCACCCCAACTCACGCCCTGACCATACTAAATAAAGACAAAATAAAGGTCAGAACGTGACACTATGTATCCCTCTTCCCCCCTGTTTCATTGTAAGAGTTCAAGCAGTTAATGCCTCTTGCTGTTGGATGTGTTTTGTTATTCTCAGAAAATGCCATTTTCCCCTTGAGGCAGTGGAGTTGGGTCTTGACGTTGATACCTCTTTATTTAAAAAAAAGTTATTTTAAGCTTTTCTTCTGTATCAAACTTTATTGGTCACATACACATTTAGCGTATGTTATTGCGGGTGTAGTGAAATGCTTGTGTGTGTATGTTGTTCCAGTGTTAGACCCCTGGATCTTTGTTTTCTACTGGCTTTGGGCAGGCTTCTTCAGCCGAAAAATAAATATCTAAAAGCCTACTGATATCATTATTTATTTATTTTCTTCACATTGGCACTTTTGTTTTGATTCCAGTATGTCATCTTGCTGTTTTTGTTGTTGTTTTTTGAAGTAAATATATGGCATGTTACATTTCCATGAAGTAAGACAGTGTAGAGAATTAATTCAGGTCACACATTGTCACCAGCTAGTTAACATTAACCCAGAAGTAATAATTCTTAGTGTTTTTGATTTCACTCAAGTAGTTGGCTTACATCTCAGCTGTGTCATTGTGGTCACGTGGTCATCATTGACATGATACAAGGGTAGGGTATATGTATACGTTTTATTCCAAAGATGAATGTGTCCACCCTGAAGTGGCAGTTTCGAGACAACTGGAAACTCGGGGGGGGGGGGGGGGGGGGGGTCAAATCATGACGACGGTGATCTTCAGTTTGGAGATCTAGAAAGATGCCAGAGTTTCCGTATAGTAGGTATGTTGGGGGGTTGTATAGTAGGTATGTTGGGGGGTTGTATAGTAGGTATGTTGGGGGGTTGTATAGTAGGTATGTTTGGGTAGTTATGTTGGGGGGCAGTATAGTAGGTATGTTGGGGGTTAGTACAGTAGGTATTTTGGGGGTAGTATAATAGGTATGTTTGGGGTAGTATCGTAGCTTTTTAGGGGTAGTATAGTAGGTATGTTGGTGTAGTATAGTAGAAAAGAAACATCCTCTCACTGTCAACTGTGTTTATTTTCAGCAAACTTAACATGTGTAAATGTTTGTATGAACATAACAAGATTCAACATCTGAACAAGTTCCACAGACATGTGACTGACAAAAATTTAATAATGTGTCCCTGAACAAGGGGGGGTCAAAATAAAAAGGAACAGTCTGTAGCTGCATTAAGTACTGCAGTGCATCTCCTCCTCATGGACTGCACCAGATTTGCCAGTTCTTGCTGTGAGATGTTACCCCACTCTTCCACCAAGGCACCTGCAAGTTCCAGGATATTTCTAGGGGGAATGGTCCTAACCCTCATCCTCTTATCCAACAGGTTCCAGACGTGCTCAATGGGATTGAGATGCGGGCACTTCGCTGGCCATGGCAGAACACTGACATTCCTGTCTTGCAGGAAATCACGCACAGAAAGAGCAGTATGGCTGGTGGCATTGTCATGCTAGAGGGTCATGTCAGGATGAGCCTGCAGGGCACAAACCCACCGTCGCTGGACCAGACAGTACTGGCAAAAAAGTGCTCTTCAATGACGAGTCGCGGTTTTGTCTCACCAGGGGTGATGGTCGGATTCGCATTTATCGCCTGCCTTACAACATGCCTACAAACCCTCAGTCCAGCCTCTCTCAGCCTATTGCGGACAGTCTAAGCACTGATGGAGGGATTGTGCGTTTCTGGTGTAACTCGGCCAGTTGTTGTTGCCATCCTGTACCTGTCCCGCAGGTGTGATGTTCGGATGTACCGATCCTGTGCAGGTGTTGTTACACGTGGTCTGCCACTGTGAGAACGATCAGCTGTCCGTCCTGTCTCCCTGTAGCGCTGTCTTGGGCGTCTCACAGTATGGACATTGCAATTTATTGCCCTGGACCACATCTGCAGTCCTCATGCCTCCTTGCAGCATGCCTAATGCACATTCATGCAGATGAGCAGGGACCCTGGGCATCTTTCTTTTGGTGTTTTTCAGTCAGTAGATAGGCCCCTTTAGTGTCCTACGTTTTCTTAACTGGGACCTTAATTGCCTACCGTCTGTAAGCTGTTAGTGTTTTAACGGCCATTCCACAGGTGCATATTCATTAATTGTTTATGGTTCATTGAACAAGCATGGGAAACGGTGTTTAAACCCTTTACAGTGAAGATCTGTAAAGTTATTTGGATTTTTAAGAAATATCTTTGAAAGACAGGGTCCTGAAAAAGGGCAGTTTTCTTTTTTTGCTGATTTCTTTTAAATATTTATGTTATATTTTCAATTCAAATGAATTAATCAATTTTAGTAGAAAACTTTTGACCTGAACTTCACTTTGATGATTTTGGCATCTGTGTGCAGAACTGTACAGTCATGTTGCCAGGGGAAGAAGGTAACTTGCCAGCCCTAGGGAGAAATTAGTGGTCCAAACGACAGCCCAACTTTCTCATTTGGAATTGGCACTAGGAGAGGGGTTTACATAGCAAGGACAAAGTAGTGTAGAATTTGGATAGTTTTAGGACTCAGAGATGAAATGTGTGGGGTAAAGACAAACGTTCTGTACTCAAGTTAGAAACGAGGGTAAGTTGAAACTAGTGAAGTTATATATTTTCACTAAGATCATCAGCTGCATGATTGTCACTAATAGTCACTAATTTAATTCATATGCATACTTTATTTTTTACTGAGGAAATGGTAGATTTGACTGAATTAAAGTTGAAACAAGCCCAAGCTAGGTTTACAAGCCCAAGCTAGGTAAACAAGCCCAAGCTAGGTAAACAAGCCCAAGCTAGGTTAACAAGCCCAAGCTAGGTTAACAATCCCAATCTAGGTTAACAAGCCCAAGCTGGGTTAACAAGCACAATGAAATACAGATCAAGTAAGATTATCGTGTCATGACATGACAGGCAAACATTATTTGAAACACAGACACACACACACACCGCAGGCTGCCACTACAGGGAACACAATACTTGGTGTACAAATGTGTGTTTGCTATTTGGAGACAGTAGGCTACACACAAAGCTGTCTGGAAAGAACAGACAGGCCTGCTGAGGGTTTGCTGCTTACTAAGAGCAATAAACGTACATTGTGTGTGTGAAAGTCTGCTAGCATGCCTGTGTGACTGTTTGTGTGTGCATGCGTGTGTGTGTGTGTGTCTTCCTGTATGTGTTTGCACAGACTCCACCCACTGTCTGCCTGTACCATTGTATCTGAAAGTTATACAAAAATAAATGCAGTGTTTTTTTCCCTCAAGTTATCCCTGATCAAGCTGTTTAGTGATGTGTATTTGTACTGTATTTGTATATAAATGTCTGACATAGACATAGACATTTCAAATGTCATATTATTGCTCTCTTTTTGTCTCTGTCTCGTTCTTTCTCTCTCTCTTATCCTACCCCTCTTTTTCTTTCTCTCTCTCAATTTAAATTTAAGGGGCTTTTTTGGCATGGGAAGCATTTGTTTACATTACCAAAGCAAGTGAAATAGATAAACAAAAATTAATAGTAAACATTCCACAAGTTCAAAAAGAAGACATTTCAAATGTCATTATGCATATACAGTATACAGTGTTGCTGTCTCTCTCTCGCGCTGTCTCTCTGTCTCTCTTTCTCTCTCTGCCCCCCCCCCCCCCCCCCCCCCCCGTCACCATCTGGGATCACTAAGGTTGAGGATGACCATCTATGTACTGTATCTGTTACATTTCAGAGACAGTTTGAACCAATATATTGTAGGAAATAATGAGCCCTTTTGTTTGAGCTTGTATGGTTTATTAGGATCCCCTTTATCTACTGCACATGCAGCAGCTACTCTTCCTAGGATCCCCTTTATCTACTGCACATGCAGCAGCTACTCTTCCTAGGATCCCCTTTATCTACTGCACATGCAGCAGCTACTCTTCCTAGGATCCCCTTTATCTACTGCACATGCAGCAGCTACTCTTCCTAGGATCCCCATTAGCTACTGCACATGCAGCAGCTACTCTTCCTAGGATCCCCTTTATCTACTGCACATGCAGCAGCTACTCTTCCTAGGATCCCCTTTATCTACTGCACATGCAGCAGCTACTCTTCCTAGGATCCCCTTTATCTACTGCACATGCAGCAGCTACTCTTCCTAGGATCCCCTTTATCTACTGCACATGCAGCAGCTACTCTTCCTAGGATCCCCATTAGCTACTGCACATGCAGCAGCTACTCTTCCTAGGATCCCCTTTATCTACTGCACATGCAGCAGCTACTCTTCCTAGGATCCCCTTTATCTACTGCACATGCAGCAGCTACTCTTCCTAGGATCCCCTTTATCTACTGCACATGCAGCAGCTACTCTTCCTAGGATCCCCTTTATCTACTGCACATACAGCAGCTACTCTTCCTAGGATCCCCTTTATCTACTGCACATGCAGCAGCTACTCTTCCTAGGATCCCCTTTATCTACTGCACATGCAGCAGCTACTCTTCCTAGGATCCCCTTTATCTACTGCACATGCAGCAGCTACTCTTCTTAGGATCCCCTTTATCTACTGCACATGCAGCAGCTACTCTTCCTAGGATCCCCATTAGCTACTGCACATGCAGCAGCTACTCTTCCTAGGATCCACATAAAAGTACAAATACATGACAAAGTACAGAACAGTTATAGACAAGAAAAACATTTAAATAAAATAAGGTTAAATAAGGTTAGGTTGATGTTAGTGCAGGTCGCACGGTGATTTGAGGTAGACGTGAGAGAGAGAAGCGTGTGCCACACGCCGTCTCACCACATCTGGCACCAGTTGTCCTGGATGTGAGGCACAACAGTGAAAACAACAACTCTAAACAAGAAGAACCTCTTCAGTTGCTGACACCATTGTTTTATATATCTGTATTCTTCTTACCATGGATGTCACAATGTGTGATATGACAAGAAAAATACTCGTTCAAACTAAATGTACTAGCCTTGTATTGAACCCTTCAGTGATGAGCACTATTTAGGGGCCATAGAAAGAGCATTTAGGCTCTGGACATGTCCATACGATCCAAACACTCTCTGTAGGTTTTGTTTTCTTCAAAAGGTCAGAAGTGACTGAGGTGACTCTTCTCCAAAAGCAGTAGAACTGGCCCATGTTACTATGTTTTCCAGTGACTAACATGTTAGTAATGTAAAAGCGTTTAAATTGATGCATCTTAGTTTGGAAAATGGTGTGCAGAAAAGTGTTTTTTTTTTGGCTCACATTTTTTTCTTCACGCTATCCTTAACCAAGCTGTTTAGTGATGTGTCAATGTACTGTTGGTTCTCTCTCTCCCTCTCTCTCTCTCACACACCATCGTGAATTACTGAGGTTGAGGATGTGCGTGTGCAGCTATCAGTAAAGAGGATGTGGTTGTACTGGCATGTGGTGCAGATGCAGCCTGTAGGTCTATATTGAATCGCAGGTTTCAGAGGTATCCCTAAAATAATACTTCACTATTATTTTTACTTCGCTAAACCCAGTGACTTAAAATATATTATTTTATGAGGGAAACATTCTGGTTAACTTGTTTTTTTGTAGAAGATAAACCATTGTCATTGTCTTCTGTTCTTGACTTCCTTCCTACTGTTGTCATTCTTTGACTATGTACTGTAACTGTCACATTTCAGACACTTTGAACCAGCGTAGCTATATATTGTAGGAGAAAATTAGCCTATTGATTTGAGCTTGTATAGTCAGTTGATTATGCTTGGGTACAGTGGTTAGGTTAATGTAGGGTGCAGGGCCCAGTGTGATTTGAGGTAGAAGCGAAAGAGAGCGAGAGAGAGTGAAGTGTGAGTGGTTTCTGTGCCACACGCCATCTCACGACAGCTGGCATCGGTTGTCCTGGTTATGAGACACAACAATGAAAACAAGAAGAACCTCTTCAGGTTATATCCTTCCTGTTTGGCCCTGTTCGGGGGGTGTCATCAGATGGGGCCACAGTGTCTCCTGACCCCTCCTGTCTCAGCCTCCAGTATTTATGCTGCAGTAGTTTATGTGTCAGGGGGCTAGGGTCAGTTTGTTATATCTGGAGTTCTTCTCCTGTCCTATCCGGTGTCCTGTGTGAATTTAAGTATGCTCTCTCTAATTCTCTCTTTCTTTCTCTCTCTCGGAGGACCTGAGCCCTAGGACCATGCCTCAGGACTACCGGGCATGATGACTCCTTGCTGTCCCCAGTCCACCTAGCCGTGCTGTTGCTCCAGTTTCAACTGTTCTGCCTGTGATTATTATTATTTGACCATGCTGGTCATTTATGAACATTTGAACATCTTGGCCATGTTCTGTTATAATCTCCACCCGGCACAGCCAGAAGAGGACTGGCCACCCCACATAGCCTGGTTTCTTCCTAGGTTTTGGCCTTTCTAGGGAGTTTTTCCTAGCCACCGTGCTTCTACACCTGCATTGCTTGCTGTTTGGGGTTTTAGGCTGGGTTTCTGTACAGCACTTTGAGATATCAGCTGATGTACGAAGGGCTATATAAATACATTTGATTTGATTTGACACCATTGTTTTATATATCTGTATTCTTCTTACTATGGATGTCACAATGTGTGTGATATGACAAGAAAAATACCCGTTCAAACTAAATGTACTAGCCTCGTATTGAACCCTTCAGTGATATGAACTATGTTGAGCACTATTTAGGGGCCATAGAAAGAGCATTTAGGCTCTGGACATGTCCATACGATCCAAACACTCTCTGTAGGTTTTGTTTTCTTCAAAGGTCAGAAATGACTAAGAATTGACTTTTGTATTTGACAATGACAAATACTACTCAAGCCGTCAAAGATGGCGCCATCCCAACTTCACACAGCTCTCCATCTCCATAGCCATGAGTGAAGGAGCCAAGCTATCTACACTGAGTGTACAAAACATTAGGAACTCTTTCTCTTGCTATGACTTAGACTGACCAGATGAATCCAGGTGAAAGCTATGTGTATGTGTGTCTCCCTGTATGTGTTTGCACCGACTCCACCCACTGTCTGCCTGTACCATTGTATCTGAAGGTTATTCAAAAATAAATACAGTGTGTTTTTTTCTTCAAGCTATCCCTAATCAAGCTGTTTAGGGATGTGTATTTGTATTGTTGTCTCTCTCATTCTCTTTTTTTCTGTCTCTTTCTCCATCTCTGTCTCTCTGTCTATCCTTTCTGTCTCTCTCTTTCTCTGTCTGTCTGTCTCAATTAAATTCAAAGGGCTTTATTGTCTAAATTGGCAAGGCAAGTGAAGTAGATAACAGAAGTGAAATACCATTTCTAACTAAATGTACCTGCATTTAGGTTCTGGACATGTCCATACGATCCAAACACTCTCTGTAGGTTTTGTTTTCTTCAAAAGGTCAGAAGTGACTGAGGTGACTCTTCTCCAAAAGCAGTAGAACTGGCCCATGTTACTATGTGTTCCAGTGACTAACATGTTAGTAATGTAAAAGCGTTTAAATTGGTGCATCTTAGTTTGGAAAATGGTGTGCAGAAAAGTGTTTTTCTTTTTGGCTCACATTTTTTTTCTTCACGCTATCCCTAACCAAGCTGTTTAGTGATGTGTCAATGTACTGTTGGTTCTCTCTCTCCCTCTCTCTCACACACCATCGTGAGTCACTGAGGTTGAGGATGTGCATGTACAGCTATCAGTAAAGAGGATGTGGTTGTACTGGCATGTGGTGCAGATGCAGCCTGTAGGTCTATATTGAATCGCAGGTTTCAGAGGTATCCCTAAAATAATACTTCACTATTATTTTTACTTCTCTAAACCCAGTGACTTAAAATATATTATTTTATGAGGGAAACATTCTGGTTAATTTGTTTATTTGTAGGGGGGAGAGAGAGAGCGAGAGAAACTCTTTCTATGACTTAGACAAACCAGGTGAATCCAGGTGAAAGCTATGATCCCTCATTGATGTCACTTAAATCCACTTCAGTCAGTGTAGATGAAGGGGAGGAGACAGATTAAAGAACGTTTTTTAAGCCTTCAGACAATTGAGACATGGATTGTGTATGTGTGCCATTCAGAAGGTGAATGGGTAAGACAAAAGATTGAAGTGCCTTTGAATGGGGTATTGTAGTAGATGCCAGGCGCACCGGTTTGAAGTGTGTCAAGAACTGCAAAGCTGCTTAGTTTTTCAAGCTCAACAGTTTCCCGTGTGTATCAAGAATGGTCCACCACCCAAAGGACATCCAGCCAACTTGACACAAGTGTGAGAAGCATTGGAGTCAACATGGGCCAGCATCCCTGTCGAAGGCTTTTGACACTTTGTAGATCCCATGAATTGAGATATAAACCGTGTATATCTGACAGCTAAGAGTACGGCCAAGCGCCCTCCTGTCTGAAAATGTTATCAAAGCCTTCACACAATGGAGGCTCTTACAATGTCCCCACAACGTGCATACAAAATTCTCACATTGTCTGGGACATGGACTCAATGGAAACGTAGGATGGTAGAGGTCCTTATCTCCCCCCCAGTTCTCCTAGCTACAGCCCTCTGGTCTTTAAACAACACTCCTGGTCAAACTGACCATATAAGGAAAAGGTCCTCTGTGGGCACCGTGGCAACAGATGCTGTGACATCATAAAGGGTTCCTGTTTGCTATGCCTGAGAGTGTGTTATTGGTCTTGGTAGAGATGTCACAAATACATTGGGTGTCTGTCTGCTAGAGGAGCGAACTGAAGTGTGTGTGCTCCTAGGTCGGCCATGTTTTGAGGTGTTATTTCGTTACATGTTGACCTACTGTGGAGTCTTCCTGGCTTTTGTGTCGTTTGTGTTGACTACAACACACTTAGTGCCTTCTTTCATTGTCTGGTTGTTCATGTCTTATTCCACTTGTTTCATACCAACATCTTGCATGGTTGGTAAATTTAGATTGCTATCAATATCTATGTGTATATCAGATGCATATTTTATGATGTAGGTGAACCATGTTGTCATTCAGTCATGGAAAGGGACTGTTTTGTTTTTCTTCATTGAAACAATCACATTTGCATACTTACCAGTTATCATTCTATCAAACTTCCATAAAAACATATGACTATTTTGCAGCATTTCTAAAGTCACATCGTCTGTTTCATGTTTTACTTCAGAGGGGGTTTATATCAGACTAACTGTAAATTGCTGCAGTTCAGATCTTTAAGAAGGGAACAGTTGGTTTTCAGAAATAAAATCTAAATTGAACAGTAAGGCCTTCAGCTCCTTTGGGTCGTTGGAATCTTCAGAGGCCATTTTGAGAGGAAAGTCTTTAAGTTGAGCCAGCCCGCTGGGCGAAAATGGTTTGAATCAACATTGTTTCCATGTCATTTCAATCAAAAAAGTAAATGTGATGAGGTTGAATCAACTGTGGAAAACTGATTCGATTTGAAAAAAGTAATCAACGTAAGGGAATTTCGTCTTTTTTTCCCACCCAACTTTGAACCTAAATCCAATGACACGGTGACATTTTTTGTTGTTGATTTCACGTTGAATTCACATTAGTTGACAACTCAACCACATGTACAATAAATCCAAACTAGATGTTGAACTGATGTCTGTGCCCAGTGGGAGGGCACTGAAACCAAACACTCGTACTGGCATTGACCAACTGCTTTCCCATAGCATGTGTTTCAGTTTAACATGGTTTTGTATGAGTTTGCTTCTCCTGTGAGTTGTATACCTTCATTCACAAGTATATAACACTTCAATGTAGTTCTAACCAGCACAAGGCACATATATTCCACATTACTCACTTCTAGTGTGGACATATGGAATCTTAAGAGTGTGTAAACATCTCTTTACTGTGAGAGAGGGAGTGTCAGTGGGTGTGAACTGGTAACATACCTTCGGGCTTTAGTTGGGGTAATGGTTGCTGAGTTTTGTTTAATGAACTGAACTAGTTATTGTGTGGAGAATTCTCCAAATGTCCCAGCTAATGTGTTTGGCTACTTCTATTCTGCAGGCCTTTAGACAGTCAAACACAGCCTAAACACTACACCAGTGTGGTAGGCTTGCCTAATTACAAACAACGACAAGACAGCCTGCAGGGAGGAGGGGAGGGCCATGACAGTGGTGCATCGACAGGGCCGAAAGTGGAGAGGGTGAAAAGCCTTGGCGTGCACATCACTGACATGCTGAAATGGTCCATCCAGACAGACAGTGTGGTGAAGAAGGAGCAGCAGCAACTCTTTAACCTCAGACCCTAAGACCCTCACAAACGTCTACAGATACCAAGAAGATTATCAAGGACCTCAGCCACCCGAGCGACGGGCCTGTTCACCCCGCTACCATCTAGAAGACGGAGACAATGCTGAACTTTAGTCACTGTTACTAGCCGGCTACCACCTGGTACTCTACCCTGCACCTTAGAGATCAGCCTGGTCTAATAGACTAGACGTAACATAATACATGTAAATCCGGGACACTCAAATTAGTATGATATATTACGTTTGGTATGTTTACATAAGACAAACTGTTACTTAAGGCAAAAATGAAATTAGGGTGGAAGGTGTGCATAAAACGCGAACGTCTAGCAACCCAAAGGTTGAGAGTTTGAATCTCATCATGGACAACTTTAACATTTTAGCTAAATACCTACTTAATACTTTTTAGCTACTTTGCAAGTACTTAGCATGTTAGCTAACCCTAACCATTTTACCTAACCCTTTAACCTAACTCGTAAACTTAACCTTAACCCTAACTTTATCCTAACTCCTAGCCTGATCAAATACTTATGTCATGCAATAAAATGCAAATTAATTCCTTAAAAATCATACAATGTGATTTTCTGGATTTTTGTTTTAGATTCCGTCTCTCACAGTTGAAGTGTATCTATGATAAAAATTACAGACCTCTACATGCTTTGTAAGTAGAAAACACTGCCGATTTAGCAGATTATCAAATACTTGTTGTCCCCACTGTATATATTGTATTCTAGTCAAGGCTCATTGTAGCTACTGCTGAACACTGTATAAAGTCAGAAAATCTGCTATCTCAGCCACTGCCTGTCACCAGGAGAGTGCCCCAAGGCTTGATACATAGCTCAGGCAGTAGAAAACTCTCATCTATTTATATGCAGATGATACAATCTTATACTGGCCCTTCCCTGGATTTTGTGTTAATATGCTATACAACAAAGATTTCTTAATGTCCAACAAGATTTCTCTACCCTTAAACTTGTTCTGAACACCTCCAAAACAAAGGGCTTGTGGTTTGGTAAGAATTCCCCTCTTCCCACATGTGTTATTACTACCTCTGAGGGTTTAGAGCTTGGGGTAGTCACCTCATACAAGTACTGGAGAGTATGGCTAGACGGCGCACTGTCCTTCTCTCAGCACATATCAAAGCTGCAGGCTAAAGTTAAATCTAGACTTGGTTTCCTCTATCGTAATCCCTCCTCTCACCCCAGGTGCCAAACTAACCCTGATTCAGATGACCATCCTACCCATGCTAGATTACAGAAACATAATTTATAGATCGGCAGGTAAGGGTGCTCTCGAGTGGCTAGATGTTCTTTACCATTCGGCCATCAGATTTGCCACCAATGCTCCTTATAGGACACATCACTGCACTCTATACTCCTCTGTAAACTGGTCTTCTCAGTAAACCTGTCGCAAGTCCCACTGGTTGATGCTTATTTATAAAACTCTTAGGCCTCACTCCCCCCTATCTGAGATATCTACTGCAGCCCTCATCCACATACAACACCCGTTCTGCCAGTCACCGAAGTTATGCGGCTGCACCATTGAGAGCATCTTGACTGGCTGCATCACCGCCTGGTATGGTAACTAACTGCTTGTCATCCGACCACACGGCGCTACAGAGGGTAGTGTGAATGGCCCAGTACATCACTGGGGCCGAGATCCCTGCCATCCACAACCTCTATACTGTATGTGTCAGAGGAAGGCCCTAAAAATGATCAAAGACTTCAGTCACCCAAATCATAGACTGTTCTCTCTGCTACCGCAAGTCTGGAACCAACAGAACCCTGAACAGCTTCTCCCCCCAAGCCATAATAAGACTGCTAAATAGTTAGTTCAGGTAGCTATTTGGTTAACTATTTAAGTATCTGCATTGACACCTTTTTTTAGCCAACTGTTAATCATCAAATATGCTGCTACTACACTTTACTATCTGACCCTTCATTCCTACTTATATGCACGTCTACCTCATTTACCTCGTACTCCTGCACATCGAATCGGTACTGATACCGCGTGTATATAGCCAAGTTATGGTCGCTCATTGTGTATCTATTATTACTTGTATTATTATGTTTTACTTTTCTATTATTTTCTTTCTCTCTGCATTGTTGGGAACGGCCCGTAAGTAAGCGTTTCACTGTTAGTCCACACCTGTTGTTTACGAAACATGTGACGAATTACCATTCATTCGATTTTCTGTACAGCTCTTTTTTTCATGGCTTTGATTGTCGACCAATCAATGCGTTGCTTCAATGTCAAACCCATAAGGGTTGAACACTCAACAAGCAATGAACAGGCGTTTTAAGAAGTTGTATTCGCGTCCACATCTGTTTCTGCTCACTTAGCACCCATTGTCTCATTTTCTATTACACATCTGTCAAACCGTGAGTTACTTTTTGATATTAATTAATGTTGTATTATAATTTGGTGCATTTTGATTCTTTGTTGCAATGCATTTTATTACAAAGTTGCGAGACTTGTTTGAACCTCCAATGGTCTCTATGGAAACTTTATTACGCCTAAACGTTTATCGAGCTTCGTCTAAATTATCGTGCGCAATCGTAGACACTGTTGAAGTTTGGATTTAATTATTCAAAAATGTGCGCAAAGTTCTAAATGATTTCATATCCAGATGTGTGTGACCGACTGTGAATTCGGTCTATTCCTGTTTTAAATCTGAACAGAGATCGACTGAAACATTATCTCTTCAACTCTTTAAGCAGTTGACTAATAACCAAACAAATGCCTTTATTTGACCATCTTTATCAATGAAGTGTAAATAGGCGTGAGTGAGTTGTGCATGGGATCATTTATACTACTCGGCTTGATAACATTTCCCAGCACAGCCAGCCCATTTGGGGGCACAGGCTAGCCTATTCTATTATACCATTGAGTTCGAAGTGCATCAGATTCATTATTATATGCATCAGATTATGCCAGTGATTTATTTTATAGACCTATACTAGTACACTAGATGAGTTATAGAGTATATATATGGGGCGCTGTTTTGAAGCCTCGCGTCTGCATTTTGGCACTCCCCCACCGTTGTGAAAATGTGTACTGACACCTTATTACAGACACCTTAATGCATACTTTTAAGTTATATTGTGAGGTAAACATCAAAATAAAACATGAAAATAAATATTAAAAACATTTTCCTTAAAGTATCATTTTTTTTCACTACAACAACAAAAAATACTTAAAGATGCACTATGCAGCAATCACTCCGAAATTTCCTGGTTGCTAAAAATGATAATAGTTTGCTTAATTTCAGTTCATGTGACAAAACAGGAAAGTGCAGTGCAGAGAATCATTGTACCATCTAAACCGCTGTGAAGTATATTTCCATCACCAAAAATATTGTCTTTGCCGTTTTTGAAGCTGGTGTACAAAACCTGAAAGTAAAAAATGCAAAAAACGAAATTTAAGAATGGGAAGCATAGAAATAGCACAAAAAGAACAGTGCTACTGCTTCTTAGACTTGCTTTCAATGAGAATGGCAGATCTATAACACACATTTATATTTGAGTCTGGTTGAAAAAATATATATAATTACTTATTGCAGCTTTAAATACAGAATTCCATTCATTCCTATGCTCCTTCTGGGGAGTGTCAATATGGCCAACTGGTGTCTGAAACATCTCTCATTGGCCAATACATATAGCATCAACAATCCAGCTTTTATACAGTGCAAAAATGTTTAAAAACCTGTTTTTTTATTTGTCATTTTTGTATTGTATGTAGATTGAAGAGGGTGAAAAAACAATTTAATCCAAGACTGTAACGTAACAAAATGTGGAAAAAGTCAAGGGAGTCTGAATATGAAAAGACAAGCGTGTGTGTTGGTCTGTGTGAGAGAGAAAGCTATTTTAATATTTGGTCATAAATGTGTTTATCTTTTATTGTCACACACTGGATAGGTGCAGCGAAATGTGTTGTGTTACAGGGTCAGCCATAGTAGTACAGCACCCCTGGAGTAAATTAGGGTTAAGTGTCTTGCTCAGGGCACATCAACAGATTTTTTTCACCTTGTGGCTCGGGTATTCGAAACAGCAGCTTCCGGTTACTGGCCCAACGCGCTAGGCTACCGTGTGGTGTCACCACATTTTATTTCAGTAGATATGATAACTAGCTCACCTAACACATTTACATTGTCTCAAGGGTGTGTTGTTGATTGAGTGCAAAGATAGATGAGGATCTATCTCAGTTAGAGCAGAACCAGAGAGCTAGTTAATTCACAGGCTGCACAGTTGGCTAAGGTTTGTAAGCTAATGAGTCACCCGCTGTTATCATATAATAATATCACTTCTGCTGATTTGTTATAGTAGTAGGCATAATTAGAAACAGTGGTTTTAGAAGCAGTTTGCCAAGCTTCCTGACATCCAGGACCTATATACTAGGCGGTGTCAGAGGAAGACCCCAAAAATTGTCAAAGACTCCAGTCACCCAAGTCATAAACTGTTCTCTCTACTACCGCACGGTAAGCGGTACTGGATGCCTAGGACCAAAAGGCTCCTTAACAGCTTCTACCCCCAAGCCATAAGACTGCTGAACAACTAATCAAAAGGCCACCCAGACTATTTACATTGACCCCC
The DNA here is from genome assembly GCF_013265735.2 of Oncorhynchus mykiss. Taxonomy (NCBI): domain Eukaryota; kingdom Metazoa; phylum Chordata; class Actinopteri; order Salmoniformes; family Salmonidae; genus Oncorhynchus; species Oncorhynchus mykiss. Next base: position 31,211,793 of record NC_048592.1, on the reverse strand, counting down.
CCCCCCCCCCCCCCCCCCGCCCTTTATTTTTACACTGCTGCTACTCTCTGTTTATTATCTATGCATAGTCACTTTACAAATGACCTGGAATAACCTGTACCCCTGCACATTGACTCAGTACTGGTAGACCCTGTATAAAGTCTCGTTGTTGTTATTTACATTTATTGTGTTGCTTTTTGATTGATTCGATTTTTTTACTTTAGTTTATTTATTTAACTCTATTTCTTAAACTGCGTCGTTGGTTAAGGGCTTGTAAGTAAGCATTTCACGGAAAGGTTGTATTTGGCGCATGTGACAAATACAATTAGATTTGATTTGATTCAGAATTGCTAGGCACATAAAATGTTATCCTTGCTTCTATTTTCAGTTTAATCTCCCTCATCTTCCCTGTGTCATTTAAAAGTCAAGAAAGCATACTGAAGCCACGGTTATGTCAACACAATATTACACCGTGGGCTTGTGGTAGCAAATCTTGGTTCTGGGAAAGGAGCTACATAATCTGTAGTTGGCATAATCCCTACATAATCTCTCAATCTAGTTCGGTCAGTGTCAGATTCAGGGGTTTCCTCCATAGGTTAATACAAATTTAAAAGTCAAAGTTTCCCGACCCATACACTACATTATATTGAATATATTGACTGAATGAGTGACGACAAATAGTACAATGTTAGTTAAACTATTTTTGATCTGTGCCAGTAGTCTGAAGTTATGTATAAAATATTTATTTTGTATGATCATTTGTTGCCGACCGGTTTGATCTTACGTAACAAAATTTGAACTTGGGTTTTTTACATTGGATAAAAGTGGAGACTCAGAACTAGAAAATTGTATATCATACACTACATTTAAGGATCATTGGGAAAGTAATTCTGCTTTGACACTTGTAACCCCACTTTTGAGAAAATGGCCCTTGAATGTTTTGGTGCACCTACTGGAGAGCTCCTCTTTGTCTACTCCCATTCAAGATCATTCCCACCCTCTTAAGCCTTAGCTCCAACCATCTCTTTAAGGATTCACGTGATGCCATGTGCTATACAGAGTGAGTACAGCAGTGTACTAAATAACCAAAGATTTCAAGACTGAAGGCTGGTTTATACTATGTCTATTGACATGTCTGTAGACAGTTGTCACGGTGACATCATGAACATTCTATTGACATATCTGTAGACAGTTGTCGCAGTGACAACATCAACATTCTATTGTCATGTCTGTAGACAGTTGTCGCAGTGACAACATCAACATTCTATTATCATGTCTGTAGACAGTTGTCGCAGTGACAACATCAACATTCTATTGTCGTCCAACGTCAAACTTGTCGTTGTCGTTATGAAAAAGTATGAACACAAAAACGACAGGTTCATGACATCAGCAGCCAAAATAGCATACCGGGTGTATTTTGACACTTATAAACCCATCAGTTTAAAAATGAATTTAGTATATGTCAATCTAGCAAACCAGGCAACTAAAAGCAACTTTCTAAACAATGTTTTGGTTCGTTTCTAGCTTGTTAGCTAGCTATCTAACGTTCAACTCACGAAACATGGGGCCGACCAGCTAGCTAACATTAGGCTATAACTATAAATAATATTATTACACAGATCATACCCGTAATGTTAGCTAGTGAGCCAGCCAGCTAACAGTATGCTTTAACTTGTAATGAAAATGAAAATTACTTTCTGACCGAATTAGAAACATATCGGACCTCCCGAGTGGTGCAGTGGTCTAAGGCTGTGCCACTAGAGTTTCTGGGTTCGAGTCTAGGCTCTGTCGCAGCCAGACGCGACTGGGAGACCCATGGGGCGGCACACAATGGGCCCAGCGTCGTCCGGGTTATGGGAGGGTTTGGCCGGCAGGGATGTCCTTGTCCCGTCGTACACTAGCAACTCCTGTGGGCCGGGCGCAGTGCACGCTGACACGGTCGCCAGGTGCACAGTGTTTCCTCCAACACATTGGTGCGGCTGGCTTCCGGGTTAAGTGGGCATTGTGTCAAGAAGCAGTGCGGCTTGGTTGGGTTGTGTTTTGTAGGATGCACGGCTCTCGACCTTCGCCTCTCCCGAGTCCGTACGGGAGTTGCAGTGATGAGACAAGACTGTAACTACCAATTGGATACCACGAAATTGGGGAGGAAAATGGGGTAAAAAACAACAACAACAAAAAAAACCAATTAGAAATGTATAATATCTGAAAATGTAGCTAGTTAGACTCTCTTACCCGTATACATTGATGAACGGTTCTCCATCTGTGTTGTGGATGCCATGGTTGCCCTTAGCTTGAAGATGTAATCTGGACACAGGTGTGTTATACAACAGACTGCTTCTGTGTGTTCTCTTTTTGACTCCCTTCACATTATTTGCAATCAAACACCAGAATTTTCTCCATCTCCTTAGCTATCATACTGCTTCCACCTGGCATTCCACTGATTTCAAAACTTGGTCCTCCAGAAAGTGGAACATTATCAACACTTATGCAGTTCTTTGTGGAATCTTTCAAAAAAGCCCAAATAGAAAGGATTACCTACACATACTGAGCAGCTCATGTTATAGACAGAAAGAAGCGCGCTACATGACAGACGAATCCGAACTCATCTATTGGCAAGTCCAGCCCATCCATTATCTCAGCCAATCATGGCTAACGGGAAGGTTCCTCCCTTTTTCCGTGGCTAAACCAACTAGGCTTGTAATTTAACAATTTTATTCATATTTACATTTGTTTGTTATTAAGGCACATGAAAGTTCACGTTCCAGAAGGCATTTCTGCCCCCCCAAAATACGCATTTTGATAAAAAATAAATGTTTACGTTCAAATGCCTCTCCTGTGAAGTAGTGATGCGTGACATGCACCTAGTTTCCTGAAACGAGTCAAGTTTATACACAAACAGAAGGTACAGTAGTTTTGAACCAATAATTCATAGGCTACAGTCATAGGTTACATGACACATGGAGCTCTATTTTCGGCTGGCATTAAGGCGGCACTAGTGTAAACGCATGTTAGTTTTCAGTTTCGTTATGTAAAAACTGCTGCATTAGCATTTTCCAGGCCTAACGCTAGGTTCGGCAATTTAACTGTCTTACAGTCGTATGAAAAAGTTTGGGCACCCCTGATAATTTCCATGATTTCCATTTATAAATAATTGGGTGTTTGGATCAGCAATTTAATTTTGATCTATCAAATGACTGATGGACACAGAAATATTTCAGTAGTGAAATTAGGTTAATTGGATTAACAGAAAATGTGCAATATGCATCAAAACAAAATTAGACAGGTGCATCAATTTGGGCACCCCAATAGAAAAATCACATCAATATTTAGTAGAGCGTAAAAAATAACAGCCTCTAGACGCTTCCCATAGCCTCTAATGAGTGTCTGGATTCTGGATGAAGGTATTTTGGACCATTCCTCCTTACAAAACATCTCCAGTTCAGTTAGGTTTGATGGTTGCCGAGCATGGACAGCCCACTTCAAATCATCCCACAGATTCTCAATGATATTCAGGTCTGGGGACTGGGATGGCCATTCCAGAACATTGTACTTGTTCCTCTGCATAAATGCCCGGGTAGATTTTGAGCAGTGTTTTGGGTCGTTGTCTTGTTGAAATATCCAGCCCCGGCATAACTTCAACTTTGTGACTGATTCTTCAACATTATTCCCAAGAATCTGCTGATATTGAGTGGAATCCATGCGACCCTCAACTTTAACAAGATTCCCAGTACCGGCACTGGCCACACAGCATGATGGAACCCCCACCAAATTGTACTGTGGGTAGCAAGTGTTTTTCTTGGAACGCTGTGTTCTTTTGCCGCCATGCATAACATCCCTTGTTGTGACCAAATAACTCAATCTTTGTTTCATCAGTCCACAGCACCTTATTCCAAAATGAAGCTGGCTTGTCCAAATGTGCGTTTGCATACCTCAAGCTACTCTGTTTGTGGCGTGTGTGCAGAAAAGGCTTCTTCCTCATCCCTCTCGCATACAGCTTCTCCTTGTGCAAAGTGCGCTGAATTGTTGAACGATGCACCGTGACACCATCTGCAGCAAGATGATGTTGTAGGTCTTTGGAGGTGGTCTGTGGGCTGTTTTTGACCGTTCTCACCATCCTTCGCCTCTCCGATATTTTACTTGGCCTGCCACTTCTGGCCTTAACAAGAACTGTGCCTGTATTCTTCCATTTCCTCACTATGTTCCTCACCGTGGACACTGACAGCTTAAATCTCTGTGATAGCTTTTTGTAGCCTTCCTCTAAACCTTCCTCTAAGCCTCTAAACTAATCATGTTGACAATCTTTGTTTTCAGGTCATTTGAGAGTTGTTTTAAGGCCCCCATGTTGCCACTCTTCAGAGGAGACTCAAAGAGAACAACAACTTGCAATTGGCCACCTTAAATACATTTTCTCATGATTGGATGTACTTGTCTATGAAGTTCAAGGCTTAATGAGCTCACCAAACCAATTGTGTGTTCCAATTCATCAGTGCTAAGTAGTTACAGGTATTCAAATCAACAGAATGACAAGGGTGCCCACATTTTTGCATAGCCTATTTTTCACATCTGATTTAATTTCATACAACATAATATTACTACACTAAAAATCTTTGTCTGGACAATACCCCAGTACTCAGCTTTTATTAGAAAATGAATGGCATGACACTGTGATCATTTTCTGTGACGACAGAGTAAATGATTATGCAGCCTCAGAGGGGTGCCCAAACATTTTCATACGACTGTATATCCGCTCGCTTGCGTTCAGATGGGAGGGGTGGAAATATTTTAGGTGTGTCCTTAAAAACACGATCCAAAGTGCTAATTTCAGGCAGCGCTGATAGGGATATTTAAGACCAACCAAAAGTTGGTTTTTACAGGTAACACAGTTGGTTTATGGCATTAATTTGTACAGTGGAAACGCTGCCTATCTAGACGAGACGCACACTGCCCTAATGCGCATGGAACAAGAGAAGCCTAATGTGCTTTTGGTTCCTGTATACTTTTTATATTTTGAAACATAAAAACTCATGTTTTTTCCCCATTTTGATATATTTGGATAAAAACCGAGCATAGCCTCCTCTCAATTAAGGCTTTTTTTTCTCCTGCCCAATGCAATTGTGAAGTAGTCAAGACTGTCGATAAAGGGTTTGGCTTCTGAGACCGCTTGGAAATAAATCTTAAAATCTAGTTTGAGAGAAGTAAAACAGTGAGCTGATATTCCCTTATTATCTATGCGTTGTAGGCAAGTCCACATTATTTTAGCCATCCAGGACCCGTATTGGACGTGCGTAAACCCCCTCCATGATGTAGGCTACGTGTCCATGCCCATCATGAAAAGAGAGATGAGAACCATGTGTAATACCGGTGAACCTCGTATTTAGAAGTTCTCTCTAACCTGTAACAATTGCTTGTTTCCAGTTTCATATGTTCAAACCCGAGCCCTCCCTTAGGCCTACTATAGTGAAGACTGGTTCAACAGCAACGCCTGGCTTTTTATCCTGGTGGTTGTATGATATCATTACATATTACATGTATTAATTGTTGTTTTCTAATTTTTTTTTTTTTTTTTATAAATACATTTTATTTCAACCAATCTTATTAGAATGATTCATGGTTTTATGGTTACAACGTCCGCGGCGCGCTTGTGGAGATGTGTGAATGCGATCTGATCTGTAAAATGGTTCTGATTATGTTCATAAAACATAGGCCTATTTGGCAGCAGCATAACAGAGTGGACATTGGGAGCAGCATAACAGAGTAGACATTGGGAGCAGCATAACAGAGTAGACATTGGGAGCAGCATAACAGAGTGGACATTGGGAGCAGCATAACAGAGTGGACATTGGGAGCAGCATAACAGAGTGGACATTGGGAGCAGCATAACAGAGTGGACATTGGGAGCAGCATAACAGAGTGGACATTGGGAGCAGCATAACAGAGTAGACATTGGGAGCAGCATAACAGAGTAGACATTGGGAGCAGCATAACATAGTGGACATTGGGAGCAGCATAACAGAGTGGACATTGGGAGCAGCATAACATAGTGGACATTGGGAGCAGCATAACAGAGTGGACATTGGGAGCAGCATAACAGAGTGGACATTGGGGAGCAGCATAACAGAGTAGACATTGGGGAGCAGCATAACAGAGTAGACATTGGGAGCAGCATAACAGAGTGGACATTCTCCTTTTCTCTTTATGTTGGATCTTTGTCCAGTTACTGTGAAAAGTTTGAATGTGCCGTAAAACCCTCCATAGTCTCCATTGTTTTAATATTATATGGCCACTGGGAGAAATGATGGTGCCTGTAAGTGTGACATAGTAAATTTAAAACAAGTTGTTGTTTTGTTTATAATTTGATTAGAATTATTCGTTCTCTTTTTAGGCCATATTATAATGAATTTAGTCTTGCTTATTGACAATGTTTGGCATGTCCATTCTCAGCCATAATGTAATGTACACTAGGCCTAGCCCCTATATCTGTGGGGATGCCCCTAGAACAATGTGGACTGCAAATCGGTTCAAGTGAACCTATTTAGCAAAGATCGGTCTACATTTTGTTATTTCATTTCTGTAAGCCATTTATCAAACTATAACGGACTAACATTGGAATTGGAGTTGATTTCAAGGCAATACATAAATGGTTGGAAATACACAACTTGAAGCAACCACATACAGTGCCTTGCGAAAGTATTCGGCCCCCTTGAAATTTGCGAACTTTTGCCACATTTCAGGCTTCAAACATAAAGATATAAAACTGTATTTTTTTGTGAAGAATCAACAACAAGTGGGACACAATCATGAAGTGGAACGACATTTATTGGATATTTCAAACTTTTTTAACAAATCAAAAACTGAAAAATTGGGCGTGCAAAATTATTCAGCCCCTTTACTTTCAGTGCAGCAAACTCTCTCCAGAAGTTCAGTGAGGATCTCTGAATGATCCAATGTTGACCTAAATGACAAATGATGATAAATACAATCCACCTGTGTGTAATCAAGTCTCCGTATAAATGCACCTGCACTGTGATAGTCTCAGAGGTCCGTTAAAAGCGCAGAGAGCATCATGAAGAACAAGGAACACACCAGGCAGGTCCGAGATACTGTTGTGAAGAAGTTTAAAGCCGGATTTGGATACAAAAAGATTTCCCAAGCTTTAAACATCCCAAGGAGCACTGTGCAAGCGATAATATTGAAATGGAAGGAGTATCAGACCACTGCAAATCTACCAAGACCTGGCCGTCCCTCTAAACTTTCAGCTCATACAAGGAGAAGACTGATCAGAGATGCAGCCAAGAGGCCCATGATCACTCTGGATGAACTGCAGAGATCTACAGCTGAGGTGGGAGACTCTGTCCATAGGACAACAATCAGTCGTATATTGCACAAATCTGGCCTTTATGGAAGAGTGGCAAGAAGAAAGCCATTTCTTAAAGATATCCATAAAAAGTGTTGTTTAAAGTTTGCCACAAGCCACCTGGGAGACACACCTAACATGTGGAAGAAGGTGCTCTGGTCAGATGAAACCAAAATTGAACTTTTTGGCAACAATGCAAAAAGTTATGTTTGGCGTAAAAGCAACACAACTGAACACACCATCCCCACTGTCAAACATGGTGGTGGCAGCATCATGGTTTGGGCCTGCTTTTCTTCAGCAGGGACAGGGAAGATGGTTAAAATTGATGGGAAGATGGATGGAGCCAAATACAGGACCATTCTGGAAGAAAACCTGATGGAGTCTGCAAAAGAGCTGAGACTGGGACGGAGATTTGTCTTCCAACAAGACAATGATCCAAAACATAAAGCAAAATCTACAATGGAATGGTTCAAAAATAAACATATCCAGGTGTTAGAATGGCCAAGTCAAAGTCCAGACCTGAATCCAATCGAGAATCTGTGAAAAGAACTGAAAACTGCTGTTCACAAATGCTCTCCATCCAACTTCACTGAGCTCGAGCTGTTTTGCAAGGAGGAATGGGAAAAAATGTCAGTCTCTCGGTGTGCAAAACTGATAGAGATATACCCCAAGCGACTTACAGCTGTAGTTGCAGCAAAAGGTGGCGCTTCAAAGTATTAACTTAAGGGGGCTGAATAATTTTGCACGCCCAATTTTTCAGTTTTTGATTTGTTAAAAAAGTTTGAAATATGCAATAAATGTCGTTCCACTTCATGATTGTGTCCCACTTGTTGTTGATTCTTCACAAAAAAATACAGTTTTATATCTTTATGTTTGAAGCCTGAAATGTGGCAAAAGGTCGCAAAGTTCAAGGGGGCCGAATACTTTTGCAAGGCACTGTATTTGGCCATGGAGCACGTTCTGATTGGCCAGTGAGAGCCTCTGACAAGTGCACCGATCATTTCTGACACTTCCCTGAACCCATAGCTCTATCTCCTGCGCTTAGATTTACCATTGCGTTAGTATTGTTAAAATAGAGCCCATAGGCTACATGACACTAGCAAACCACTTTCTGATCTGAAAAAGATTATGCAATTCCCCATGATAAGGGGTTATCTGTATTAGAGGCACATTAAGCCTTATGGTGCTGAGAGGGTAGATTAAGGGCAGTGGGTTATCACTGTACGATGATTTGTTTCACGTGTAATCAACCTCTCCCACTACTATCAACACATACCAAATTCACTTAGAAATTATAGATCTGTCATTCTCATTGAAAGCAAGTCTAAGGAGCGTTAGATCTGTTCTATGTGCACTATTTATATGCTTCTCCTTCTCAAATTTAGTTTTTTGCTTCTTTAACTTTCGTTTTTTTAAACAAGCTTCGAACAGCTGAAAATACAATATTTTGGATTATGGAAAATATATTTCACAGTGGTTAGTACAATGATTTGCTACACTATACTTGCTTGTTTTGTTACATAAACTGATAGTAGGTGAACGATTAGAATTTTAGCAACCAGAAAATGGAGAGATTTCTGCATATTGAACCATTAAGAAGGGAAGTTGTATAAGATATGTTTATGACTTATGTTTATGATGTTTATGGTATGTCTGCCTCTTGAAGCTCCAGCTCTCTCTGTCTCTCTCTCTCAGAGCTGTCATGGTGTCACACAAGGAGTTTGTGACTGCAGGGAAGGAGAAAGGGCTGCAGGTGTGGCGTATTGAGAACATGGACCTGAAGCCTGTCCCCAAGGCCCTGCACGGCAACTTCTACACAGGAGATGCCTATCTGCTCCTCTACACAACTGCAGCTCCCTCCTACTACATACACATGTGGATGGGTAAGACTTGCGTACACACACACACACACACACACACACACACACACACACACACACACACACACACACACACACACACACACACACACACACACACACACACACACACACACACAGACAAACAGACTACACTAGACTCCTATTAGTAACCACTGATTGGACATGGACTGGATCTGAGATATCTATGTAGTAGATTTCTTGCTTTCATCCAGTCATGTTAGATCAATGTTTACTTTGAGAAAGAGAGGGAGAGAAGAGCTACTTTGTTGGAACCGGTTCAGGGAACAGAACAGAAAACCGGAAAATAATACACATTTTCAATCAGAAACTTCTGCCAGCTGAGAATCTGCCTGCCAGCTGAACATCTGCCTGCCGCCCCCTCCGAAGCTATAGCCTACTGACTTTATAAGCGCGATTCAGAAGATAGGGAGAGAGATTTTTAATTAGAGAACAATGGATAAACTTTTTCAATGTTTGTTAGGGATACTATAGTTATCACATTTCACACTGGATTTATTAACTACTAAAAGGTAAGATGTGTTTTTAATTCTGGTGTCGCTCTGCACACACAAACTTGTTAGCTAGCTAACTTTTCTGGTCCAATGTTAAGTCAACTCTGAAGTTCAAAGACATTCAAAGTTCCTCCCTAGAAACCGCTCCTCTGTAGGTATAATTATGTAGGCCTAATTCAGATAATACATGTCATTACAAGATGCCAAGCGTTGCAAGCCAAGCCTCGTCCTCCACCCTCTCTCGCTCTCTCCCAACCCGCAAAATTTGAGTTGCATCTCATGCCCGACACTTATCTTTCCATCTTCCCTGTAAACAACTCACTGAGCTATAGCTTGCCTGTAAACAACTCACTGAGCTATAGCTTGCCTGTAAACAACTCACTGAGCTATAGCTTGCCTGTAAACAACTCACTGAGCTATAGCTAGCCTGTAAACAACTCACTGAGCTATAGCTTGCCTGTAAACAACTCACTGAGCTATAGCTAGCCTGTAAACAACTCACTGAGCTATAGCTTGCCTGTAAACAACACACTGAGCTATAGCTTGCCTGTAAACAACTCACTGAGCTATAGCTTGCCTGTAAACAACTCACTGAGCTATAGCTTGCCTGTAAACAACTCACTGAGCTATAGCTTGCCTGTAAACAACTCACTGAGCTATAGCTTGCCTGTAAACAACTCACTGAGCTATAGCTAGCCTGTAAACAACTCACTGAGCTATAGCTAGCCTGTAAACAACTCACTGAGCTATAGCTAGCCTGTAAACAACTCACTGAGCTATAGCTTGCCTGTAAACAACTCACTGAGCTATAGCTTGCCTGTAAACAACTCACTGAGCTATAGCTTGCCTGTAAACAACTCACTGAGCTATAGCTAGCCTGTAAACAACTCACTGAGCTATAGCTAGCCTGTAAACAACTCACTGAGCTATAGCTTGCCTGCTCCATAGTAACCGGTCTATCCGTACAGCATAATTGGTTAAGTAATTTAACATCGAACAAAATGTAAAACAATTACGATTTCAGAGATTTTCAAAGAACAGAAAGGAACGATATAAACCGGGGCTTTGAACCGGCTCAGAAATGTATTTTGCTTGTTGGAACAGTGGAATAGAACAAACAAAATAATGGTTAAGTTCAGAACAAAATGATTAGAAAATCATTTCAGTTCCAACCCCTTGGTAAGAGATACAGTAGCCATTGCAGAGACAAATATACCCTCTTGGTGGGAGATACAGCAGGCATTACAGAGACAAATAGACCATCTTGGTGGTTGATACAGTAGCCATTACAGAGACAAATAGACCCTATTGGTGGTTGATACAGTAGCCATTACAGAGACAAATAGACCATCTTGGTGGGAGATACAGCAGGCATTACAGAGACAAATAGACCCTATTGGTGGTTGATACAGTAGCCATTACAGAGACAAATAGACCATCTTGGTGGGAGATCCAGCAGGCATTACAGAGACAATAGACCCTATTGGTGGTTGATACAGTAGCCATTACAGAGACAATAGACCCTATTGGTGAGACATACATCATTTCAGTTCCTTATCGACGTAAGATCCTTCTACAAATACTTGCTATTTTGTTACACGGTTTCTACCATGAGAGGCCGTGTGAATTTGCATGATATAAATAATGTAGAAATACCTGTGGTAGCTGTGGTTAATCTACACATAGACCCTTATAGAAAACATGACTTTTGTCAGTGTGCATGTGAATAAATACCCTATAGCTATGGTCAAATATACACGTATTGTAGACACTGAATCTGCATATAACAAATATTGCTTAGCAGGAAATGTTCCTCTTTCTCAACACACATACGTGAGAAAGCATTTCCACCCTGACACTGTATCTAAGTGTTGAGATAGCAGAAGTGTTGAAACTCTTGTGTAATTCTATTTCCCCTCTTGTTTTCCTGTCATGTCTATTAGCTTGATTCAAATGTCAAAAAGCTGCACATCTTCAAAGAAAGCCCACAAGTAATTACATGTAGGAGAGAGTGTATACTACACTCCCTCATCTCCTTCTTTCTGTCTCTGTCTCCTTTCCTCCCTCTCTCTCTAGCTCTCTTTCCTTTCCTCTCTTTCTCTCCTCTTCCCTCCAACTCTCCTATGTCTAGTTTGTCAGTTCGACTTTGCACTGAGACAAACCAGAGTGAACACAGTGTGCATGCTGCTGTCTCTCACACATAGCATACCAGTGCCTGTTAGTCATTACCCAGCCACATTAGAGAGGCCTGGGTCTGGATGGGTTTATGTAGTGCCTAGCTCTCCCTCTGATCGAGGCTTCAGTTCTTTGCTGTGGTGGCGGCCTTACTGATCTAACATTCTCTAGCATTCCCGTTCGAGATCTGAGAGGGATCCACGCACAGCTGCAAACAACTCCACCCCATTGTTTCAGTTTTTCAACCACATGTTGGAGCCCCAGGGAAAAACTCAAACCATATTTAGCTGTAGTAAAGAGAACCTTCTGGCTCTTGGTGGAGTTCTTGTTGAATCTGATCAAACCAGTTTTAAAATAAGTATTTATGTACATACTGTGCAGTACCCATTGAAAGTCTACACACTCCTTGAAGAGTCGTCACATTTAAAAATGTATAAAATAGGGTTGTTTTTTCCTACCGTTTTACAATACCTACAACATTTTCAAAGTGAACATTTTTTAAATATTTTTTTCTACAAAAACATGTCTTGATTGTATAAGTCTTCACACCCCAGAGTTTTTTTAACAGATATAAATCAAAGATTCTACCAACTTTGCATAACTCTTTGGGCAACATATCCATTGTTTATGTAAACATTTCTCAGGCTCAGTAAATTTGGCAAGGAATTATTGTACAGCAATATTCAAACCTTATATCTTTTTTTCAAACAGATTTAAGTCAGGACAGAGACCGGATCATTCCGGAACACTCAACACCTATTGGAAAGCCATTCTAGTCTGTCTTTGGCATAAACATTTGTGTAATTGTTCCGCTGAAAAGCAACCTATCCCAGGGTTAGATATTCAGAAGACTGAAGCATGGTTTCCTTCAACTTTTTATCTGGTCTTCTTTATTTTTTTATTCTGACAAACTCCCCAGTCCCTGCCGGTGACAAGCATACTCATAATAGGATGCTGCGACGGCAATACTTGAAAATAGAGGATACACATTGTATTCACTCCACATTAATGGCCTGAATGACAGAAAAAGAAAGCCTGTGTTTAAAAATCCCATCAAAATCATCCATTCTGTTTGCAACAAGGCCGTTAAGTCATACTGGAAAACAACATGGCAAAGAAATCAAGCTTCTGCAAACAAGGACAGAAAACACACATTTAAAAAAAAAAGAAAAATCATAAATGAAGTGATAAGCAACACCTGAGGAACAAAGAAAGTCTTTAGGACGGCATCTGCTGCCCGGAGGAACCATGACAGTACACCCCCAGGAGCGGCTCCAGCTGCGGAGCCCTGACGACCACCACGTAATCGGTTGAAGTCTCCTACCAAACCCTGATCCAGGATGCCCTTCCTCGCCAGAAGGGACTGGCTTGAGACCGGAGACATGGAAGGACAGACAGAACCTCATGTACCTGGGAAGCTGGAGACGATAGGTATCCAGGTTGATACAACTCAGGATCTTGAAGGGTCCTATGTAGCGAGGAGCAAGCTCCCACAAATTCACCTTTAAGGACAGATCATGAGTGAACAGCCACACCCGTTGACCCGGTCGGAGGAGCCGAAGAGGTCTTCGGTGCCGGTTTGCCTGATGTTGATGTCGGGCAGGTGACGGTGACAGTCCAGTGGATGAGTTCGGCAGTGTGTTATGAGCATACTCCGCCCAGACGAGTTATCTGCTCCAGTTTCTGGCCTGAGTGTAGACGAAGCAGCGGAGTAACTTCCCTAGCTCCTGGTTGGCACGCTCCGTTTGCCCATTCAACTGTGGGTGGAACCCAGAGTAGAGACGTACCGATGCCCCCAACAGAGCAGAAGGTCTTCCAATAGCGTGCAACCAACTGGGGGCCCCGATATGAGACAATGTCCTGGGGAAGTCTGTAGTTGAAAGACATGACTAAATACTCATAGTGGCCACTAGGGGTGTTAAAGGCAGTTTTCCACTAATCTCCTTCTCTGGTGAAGAATTTGGCCCATTGGGCCAACTCTAAGGCAGCGGACATTCTTGATCGTAATCCGGTTCAGCCCTCTAATCGATGCACGGACGCAGGCCTCCATCCTGTTCTTAACTGACTTGCCTAGTTAAATAAAGGTTAAAAAAAAGAAGAAAAAAAAAGAAGAAGCCTGCATCAGCTGGGGATGTAGAGGGTCGAATTAATCTTGCCTCCAGCGACTCCCGGATGTAATTGTCCAGGACTGCCGCTTCAAGGGTTGAGCGAGAGTACAGATGGCCCCGGGAAGGCGTGGAGCCAGGTAGGAGTTATGGCACAGTCATATGGACGATGAGGGAGAAGGGTGGCCTGTAGCCTCTTACTGAAGGCCTCCCAGAGGTCGAAGTATTCGGGAGGGAGAGAGGAGAGGTCTTGGCCTTTAATGGATGTAGAAGGACATGGCTAGGCCCTTGGTGGGGGTCTTAGTCATTTAGTCTGGCAGTCCTTACCCCAGTCTAGTAGGTGTCCCATGGACCAGGAGAATCGTGGGTTATGTAGCACTAGCCAGGGGTACCCTAGGATAAGTCTGTTCTCAGGAGCAGTGATCAAAATAAAACTTAAGTCTGAGTGGTTCACCCCAACCTGCAGTAGAATGGGCTTGGCCTGATAGTCCCCCTGGCCAGAGCCAATGGGGTGTCCATCGAGGGCATGACTCTGCAGAGGAATGGGACATTTCACACAGGGGATCAATGAAGTTATCTGCGGCCCTAGATTCCACGAAGAGTTGAATCCGGTGTTGACGGTTTTCCCAGTGGAGGGTTGTGGGTACTGGGTAGCCGGGAGGTAACTGCACAGCTTATCAGGGCCCCCCCTTGTCCTGGCGAGCCCTGGTGTTTCCCGTCAGCTCTGGACATGTAGCACGGTGATGACCGCAACCTCCGCTGTATAGGCAGCAGCCTTCGGGCGTGTGCCTGTCACGCTCCTGTGGGCTCAGACGTGTGTCCCAGCTGCATTGGCTCCTCAATGCTGGGTTCAGGTGGGGTGCTCAGAAAGCCGGGATCCTGGGGTGGTGTCAAAAAAACCGCCAAAAACCCCCATTCTCAGATGCGGTTGTAAAGCCTGATTTCCAGCGTTATCAGGGACTCAAGGTCCTCTCCCAGTTCCCAGGCAGCCAGGTCATCATTGATAGAGTTAGACAGGCCCTAGTGGAAAGCGGTAACCAATGCCTCAGTATTCCACCTACTCTCGGTGGCGAGGGTACGGAACTCAATGGTGAAGTCAGCCACTGGTCTGGCCCCCTGGCGGACCAGTCAGCTTGCTGCTTCCCGTCCACCGACTGGGTATTCAAAGACTCAACACAGCTCGGCAGCGAAGGCTAATATAGAGCTGCAGGATGGTGGCTGCTGTTCCTACACGGCCGTTGCCCACACCAGGGCCCTGCTCGAGAGCAGAGAGATGATGTAGGCGATCATGGCCCGATCGGAGTGAAACAAGGAGGACTGTAACTCGAACACCAGAGAGCACTGAGTGAGAAAACCCTTACATCCTCCTGGGTGGCCGTCATACCGCTCAGGGGCTGGGATCTTGGGTTCCCAGTGCAGGGTCCCTGGAGGAACTACGGCAACGCCTGTAGCACTGGGCGATGAGACTTGGGCATTGGCTCCTCCTAGGTTGGGGTGTGCTGTGGACAGAAGGAATTGGTGAGTGCCCGGAGGATCTCGGAGATCTGGGAGAATTGTTCTTGCTGTCTTCCCAACAGTGCTCCACTGTGGGTTATGACCTCTCAACTGGTTGATTTCTGCTGGGTCCATGTTGGGGCAGAAGCTTGCTGTGACGTGGTGGGGTTGGATCCAGGTGCTGGACCAGATGACCGTAAATACTTGACTGAAAATAAGGTAACAGAAGGATAACAGTAACACTGACAACCAACAAACTCTAGACCTCTTACTCAGGCAACAAACACACAGGGCAACCAAAATCAAGCTTCTGCAAACAAGGACAGAAAATACACCTATTTTAAAAGGAAAATAATAATGAAATGATAAGCAACACCTGAGTAGCAAAGATAGTCTCTAGGGCGGTCTCTACCGCCCTCTGGTGCCCGGAGGAACCATGACATATGCTTGTCACTGGCAGGGACTGGGGAGTTTGTTAGGATCGACATACATATGAATGGAGGACAGCCCAAGTAAAAAGGAAAACCCGCCTCGGTCTTCTGAAAACCTAACCCTGGGATGAAGTTACAACTAGGCACAGATTGGTTGAATCACCTTATTCAATGAAATTTCAACAACATTTTGTTGTGTTACAGCCTGAATTCAAAAGAGATTACATTTAGATGTTTTTGCACTCATCTACACACAATAGCCAATAATGAAAAAGTGAAAATATGTTTTTAGAAATTTAAGCAAATTGATTGAAAATGAAATACAGAAATATCTCATTTACATAAGTATTCACACTACTGAGTTAATACATGTTAGAATCACCTTTGGCAGTGATTACACCTGTGAGACTTTCTGGGTAAATCTCTAAGAGCTTTGCACACCTGGATTGTACATTATTTGCACATTATTATTAAAAAAATTATTCAAGCTCTGTCAAGTTGGTGGTCGATCATTGCTAGACAGCCATTTTCAAGTATTGCCATTATTAGGCCACTCAGGAACATTCAAAGTCGTTGGTAAGCAAATTCATTGTATATGTGACCGACCACCTCGATTTGTTCTTATGTTGCAAAATTAGAAAGTGTTTACATTGGATAAAAGTAGAGACACAGAGCTACAAAATCATACACTGCAGTTGAGGAACAATGGGAACTAATTCTGCTTTGAAAGTTTATAAACTTGTAACCCCACTTTTGAGAATGTCCCTTGAATATACTTATTCAGCATTGTTCACAAGCTCTTAAGCCTGAGCCCCACCCATCTCTTTAAGGATTCACATGTGCTAAACAAATGGAGTAAGGTAGTGTAGTGAACAACCAAAGATTTCAAGACTAAAATTCGGGAAAATAGTAGCCTATAATAAGAGAACAATTCCAGGTAAAAATACACTTTATCTAGTTCTTGGCCTATATCCTAATCTGACTTTGGTGCAGGTCATGTTGTTCTTCACATTACCATCTCTGGTAAACACACACTGTGTCAAATACAATCAAAGTTTACTTGTCACATGCACAGGATACAGAAGGTGTAAACGGTACAGTGAAATGGTTTCTTGCATAGTAGCAATGTCAAAAATAGAAAGTGTTTAAATTATTAGATGATGCTGACCCAGACACACATGTCTAAATTGACGGGTCATGTGAAAGAAATGTTATAACCACACCCCAGCCACATCTAGCTAAGTGGATGGTTCACTATTGTCTAGACATGTACACATGTTCATGAAATACAATAGAAGGCCGTAATCACCCACAGACACACCTACCTAACTTGATGGGTCATGTAATCATCTGGCGAAGTGGAGTATCTTGTTTAGACATGAAGCTAGCTAGCTAAAATATAAACCATAATCCCAACCCATCCAGTACACATGGATTGTCATAGCTAGCCACCATGCATGAAATGCATTAATATGAATCTGCAGGTAGCTAAAGCTAACCAACTAGGTTCATTGTTATCTAGCTAACTAACATTAGGCTATAATTAGCATGGTAAATGGCTCTCTGAGATACAAATAATATTACACAGACGAAACAGATCATACAAGTAATGTTAGCTAGCGAGCCAGGAAGCTACCGTTCGCTAGCTAGCTAACAGTACTCTTTAACTTGCAATGAAAACGACTTTCTGACAAAATTCGATACGCATATAATCTGAAAATGTAGCTAGACTTTTACCCGTATACATTGATGAACGCTTCACGGCAGACTGAACCACTTTAACTAAGTAAGACGTCCTGTGTCGTTTCCGTTTTGTTTGTAACTACTGCTTGTTTGGCCCGTTGTGTTAAATCACTCCGGTTCACACTGACCGTGTGTATTCCTGTGTAGTGACGTGCGACATACGCCTAGCTTCCTGAAAAGGGTTACATATTTGGCCTTGCATTTTAGGTTATTGTCCTGCTGAAAGGGGAATTTGTCTCTTAGTGTCTGTTGGATAGCAGACTGAACCAGGATTTTCTCTAGAATTTTGCCTGCGCTTAGCTCTATTAGTTTATTTTTATCCTAAATAACTCCCTAGTTCTTGCCAATGAAAAGCATACCCATAACATGATGCAGCCACCACCATGCTTGAAAATATGAACAGTGGTACTCAGTGATGTGTTGTATTGGATTTGGCCCAAACATAACTCTTTGTATTCAGGACTTTTTCAGGGCAGTTTTACTTTAGTGCCTTATTGCAAACAGAATGCACGTTTTGGAATGATTTATTCTGTACAGGCTTCCTTTTCACTCTGTCATTTAGGTTAGTATTGTTTATTAACTACAAGGTTGTTGATTCATCCTCAGTTTTCTCTTATCACAGCCATCAAACTCTGTAACTGTTTTAAAGTCACCATTGGCCTCATGGTGAAATTCCTGAGCGGTTTCCTTCCTCTCTGGCAACTGACGCCTCTATCTTCGTCGTGACTGGGTGTATTGACACACCATTGTATGTGTGGGGTACACGGATGAGGTAGTCATTCAAAAATCATGTTCAACACTATTAATGCACACAGGGTGTGTCCCTGCAACTTACTATGTGACTTGCTAAGCACATTTCTACTCCTGAACTTATTTAGGCTTGCCATAACAAAGGGATTGAATACTTATTGAGTCAAGACGTTTCGGCTTTTCATTTGTAATTAATTTATAAACATTTCTAAAAACATTATTCCACTTTCACATGATGCCGTATTGTGTGTAGGCCAGTGACACAACATCTACATTTAATCAATTTTAAGTTCAGGCTGTAACACGACAAAATGTGGAAAAAATCAAGGGGCGTGAATACTTTCTGAAGGCACTGTATGTTGCCCTGAGAGTTGCGCAAAGTTGGCTGAATCTGATTCCAAATGATTCACAGCTGTAATGGCTGCCCCCAGGTATTAACTCTGGGGTGTGAAGACATATGCAATCAAGACATGTTCGTTTTTTATTTTTTGTTTTCACTTTGAAAATGTGGAGTAGGTAGTGAAGATAAGTACGAAATAAATCACATTTTGTCCCTTTTTTCCCCATTTAATTTTAAGGCAGGAAAATGTGAAGAATGTGCAAGCGGCTTGTAGACTTTCACTAGTAAGCTTGGTGTACTGTAATTACAAAAGAAGTTGGCTATAACCAAAACAGGCAGTCACCTATACCATACTCAACAGTTTGAATAAAGGCCTGGAAAGGCAATACTTAACCGCTATTGGTCAAAACAAGTTTTAGCAATTTCTCTGTGGATGATTTCTAACTTTCTCTCCTCTCTTTCCTCCAGGGGATGAGTGTTCTCAGGATGAGAGAGGAGCGGCGGCCATCTTTGCCACCCAGCTGGATGACTTCCTGGGCGGAGGGCCGGTCCAGTTCAGAGAGGTCCAGAACAACGAGTCCATCACCTTCTTGGGCTACTTTAAGTCTGGCATCAAGTACAAGGTCAGCTTCTTCTGCTAACAGCTGAAAGATGTAGAGTGGGAAGTGATTTGTTTTTTTAATTCCAATGAATCATCCACTAATGACACCTTGAACAAGAGCAGTGGGTTCAGGGTTTCCCAAACTCGGTCCTGGGGCACCCTCTGGGTGCACGTTTAGTTTTTTACCCTAGCACTACACAGCTGATTCAAATAACCAATTCATCATCAAGCTGTAATTATTTCAATCAGCTGTGTAGTCTGAGGTCAAAAACCTAAACGTGCACCTAGGGGGGCAGGACCGAGTTTGGGATACCCTGGGTTAGTTGATGGTAAGGAAGTGGTTTATTGTGCATTAGAAATGTAAGGGTTTGTGTTGCATTAGAACGTTAACAGTTGGGGCAAGAGGGGTTGGTCGTAGCGATCTGCAACATCTCTGTTACAACCGCTCCTGTTTGTGGCAATGCGTTAGGCAATAGGAAGGAATACTCTTTGGACATCCATTGACGTACTCTATCAGTATAAGGTCAGAAGGATTAAGTCATTATTACTGATCCAAAAATAAGATATAGAAAATATTGAAAAACGGGATAAAACTGGATAGAAAAACTGGATACGGTTTGGACGTCACTGGGATGTCACTAATGATTAAAGCACTGGTTTAAAGCACTGGTTTAATCATTTGCGACATCCCATAAACTTTGCTATGAAGTGAATGAGTCTGAAGTTCATAGACATTAACATTCATTCCTCTTAGCCTTTGTCATGTTTACATCCAAAGGTGTCACAGGCACTATAGTCACTGCAACCAGCATGTCAACGGCAGCCATTTTGAAATCCTTATAAATACAACAACTGTGGGATTTGAGAGTTTACCCTTTGCTCTTTCTCTCACCGTCTTTTTACATTTCCAGAAAAACCTCAGACCTTGGTTTAGATGGCAGTAATTAACCCAGTTCTGTTTACCATTTTGAAATGTTCGGTTTGTGGAAACTATCTTCCTTTTATTGTAGAGTTACACACAGTGTCCTTGAGAGAGACAAATAGAGAGAGGGAGAAAGAAAGAGATGTGGATTATGAGGGAGCAGAACAAAGAGAGGAAAGGGTAACATGAGAAATTAATTAATGAGAAATCCTCATTTCACTACAACACCACATTTACCCCCTCCCCACCCCCGCCTCAAAACACACACGCTGATAAAAAAGCATCTGGACATTGAGAGAGAGGGGAAAGAGAGAGAGGGTAAGAGGGATAAATAGGGAGGGGTGAGAAAAGAGGGAGAGGGGAACAGGGTACCAAGCTAGGGCTCATTATATGAAACCTTCATTACCCTGTAGACATAAAACATTCTTTCCATGAAAATAAACATAGCTGCTTCTCTGCCATGGAAAGTTATCCGTCTTTCTCAGGAGAACTCTCCCCCTCAGAGTAGATCTGTTTCTCATTTGGGGAATTTTCATAATCACATAATATGGGAACACACTTTGTATGCCCTTGAGAGGAAAAGCAGAACCAGGATTAGCCAATGTTTTTTCCCCAAACCAATGAACAAATTGTTTGAGTTGAATTGAAGTTTGGACAGTGATATCAATGGTTTGCAAACTTTTATCATGATTCAATATTTCCCTCTAACCTCCATATGCATGTTTTTGTGTGGCGGCTTACCAGGAAGGCTCAGCTGACAGCACATTAAGGTAGAAATCTGTAGTGTAGAACATAAATTATTCTCTGTCTTGTCGAATAGGGAATAATGCAAGTTTTATGTAATACATTTCAAGCTGCAAGGTTTCAAACATTGCGCACCACCGAACAAGCCTCATCGTTACTCTTTGACATTATTTGACCCCTCCTATCACAGCAAGGGGGCGTGGCTTCAGGCTTCCAGCACGTTGTGACCAATGACATGAGCGTGAAGCGCTTGTTGCACATCAAGGGGAGGCGGACCATCCGGGCCACGGAGGTGGTACTGTCCTGGGCCAGCTTCAACCAGGGAGACTGCTTTATCGTGGACCTGGGCAAGGTAAAACTCTACACTACAGTACTGTGTGAAATGTAGATCTGGCCTGTGTATATGTAGGCTACAGTATTGGAAAACTGTAAGCTGGAATCAGGGCTACGAGCTAAGTAACATGAAAACTTATAGGTGCAGTATCTCACATCATAATCATGCATTGACCTCAATGGAATATTTGAATAAAATGTTAAGCTATGCATCTTAAGTTAGGATTTTGCCCTACAAGCCTAAAGGGCTTTTGGCTAAGTAACATGAAAAGTAAAAATAATATACACCTGAAATGGAATATCAGTACACGTATAGAGGCCTTAGTCACCGAACAGACAGTAATATAGTCACTGAACAGACAGTAATATAGTCACTGAACAGACAGTAATATAGTCACCGGACAGACAGTAATATAGTCACCGAACAGACAGTAATATAGTCACCGAACAGACAGTAATATAGTCACCGAACAGACAGTAATATAGTCACCGAACAGACAGTAATATAGTCACCGGACAGACAGTAATATAGTCACCGAACAGACAGTAATATAGTCACCGGACAGACAGTAATATAGTCACCGAACAGACAGTAATATAGTCACCGGACAGACAGTAATATAGTCACCGAACAGACAGTAATATAGTCACCGAACAGACAGTAATATAGTCACCGAACAGACAGTAATATAGTCACCGGACAGACAGTAATATAGTCACCGAACAGACAGTAATATAGTCACCGAACAGACAGTAATATAGTCACCGAACAGACAGTAATATAGTCACCGGACAGACAGTAATATAGTCACCGAACAGACAGTAATATAGTCACCGAACAGACAGTAATATAGTCACCGAACGGACAGTAATATAGTCACTGAACGGACAGTAATATAGTCACCGAACAGACAGTAATATAGTCACCGAACAGACAGTAATATTGTCACCGAACAGACAGTAATATAGTCACCGAACAGACAGTAATATAGTCACCGGACAGACAGTAATATAGTCACCGGACAGACATTAATATAGTCACCGAACAGACAGTAATATAGTCACCGGACAGACAGTAATATAGTCACCGAACAGACAGTAATATAGTCACCGAACAGACAGTAATATAGTCACCGGACAGACAGTAATATAGTCACCGGACAGACAGTAATATAGTCACCGAACAGACAGTAATATAGTCACCGAACAGACAGTAATATAGTCACCGAACAGACAGTAATATAGTCACCGAACAGACAGTAATATAGTCACCGAACAGACAGTAATATTGTCACCGAACAGACAGTAATATAGTCACCGAACAGACAGTAATATAGTCACCGAACAGACAGTAATATAGTCACCGGACAGACAGTAATATAGTCACCGGACAGACAGTAATATAGTCACCGAACAGACAGTAATATAGTCACCGAACAGACAGTAATATAGTCACCGAACAGACAGTAATATAGTCACCGAACAGACAGTAATATAGTCACCGGACAGACAGTAATATAGTCACCGAACAGACAGTAATATAGTCACCGAACAGACAGTAATATAGTCACCGAACAGACAGTAATATAGTCACCGAACAGACAGTAATATAGTCACCGAACAGACAGTAATATAGTCACCGAACAGACAGTAATATAGTCACCGAACAGACAGTAATATAGTCACCGAACAGACAGTAATATAGTCACCGAACAGACAGTAATATAGTCACCGGACAGACAGTAATATAGTCACCGAACAGACAGTAATATAGTCACCGAACAGACAGTAATATAGTCACCGAACAGACAGTAATATAGTCACCGAACAGACAGTAATATAGTCACCGAACAGACAGTAATATAGTCACCGAACAGACAGTAATATAGTCACCGAACAGACAGTAATATAGTCACCGGACAGACAGTAATATAGTCACCGAACAGACAGTAATATAGTCACCGAACAGACAGTAATATTGTCACCGAACAGACAGTAATATAGTCACTGAACAGACAGTAATATTGTCACCAAACAGACAGTAATATTGTCACCGAACAGACAGTAATATAGTCACCGGACGGACAGTAATATAGTCACCGAACAGACAGTAATATAGTCACTGAACAGACAGTAATATTGTCACCAAACAGACAGTAATATAGTCACCGGACGGACAGTAATATAGTCACCGAACAGACAGTAATATAGTCACCGAACAGACAGTAATATAGTCACCGAACAGACAGTAATATTGTCACCAAACAGACAGTAATATAGTCACCGAACAGACAGTAATATAGTCACCGAACAGACAGTAATATAGTCACCGAACAGACAGTAATATAGTCACTGAACAGACAGTAATATTGTCACCGAACAGACAGTAATATTGTCACCGAACAGACAGTAATATAGTCACCGAACAGACAGTAATATAGTCACCGAACAGACAGTAATATAGTCACCGAACAGACAGTAATATAGTCACTGAACAGACAGTAATATAGTCACCGAACAGACAGTAATATAGTCACCGAACAGACAGTAATATAGTCACCGAACAGACAGTAATATAGTCACCGGACGGACAGTAATATCTGTACCTACATGGTACCACTGGAAACCTAAACACTTTATGTCTTGTATTTCTTTTCCACCTCTTCTTCAGGATATCTACCAGTGGTGTGGCAGTGAGAGTAACCGCTTCGAGAGACTGAAGGCCTCCCAGGTGGCCATCGACATCAGGGACAACGAGAGGAACGGCAGGGCCAAGCTCCACATGGTGGAGGATGGTGCTGAGCCACAGGAACTCACTGAGGTGAGGGATAGGGATACACGCAAACATGCTTACACACACACACACACACACACACACACACACACATACACACCGTGGCGGCAGGTAGCCTAGTTGTTAGAGTGTTGTGCCAGTAATCGAAAGGTCGCTAGTTTGAAAATGTGAAAAATTTGTTGATGTACCCTTGAGCAAGGCATTTAACTCCAGGTGTAACAGTATAGCTCCAGTCCCTCTCCTCACCCCTACCTGGGCTCGAACCAGAGACCCTCTGCACACATCAACAGCTGACACCCACGAAGCATCGTTACCCATCGCGCCACATGGTGCTCTGTAAGCCCCTTACAGAGCAAGGGGAACAACTACTTCAAGGTCTCAGAGCGAGTGACGTCACCGATTGAAACACTATTAGTGCGCACCACCGCTAACTAGCTAGCCATTTCACATCGGTTACACAGGCTCGTCATTTATAATGGCTGACCCTGGCCGTGACCCCACTCTCCGACGGTGTCTCAGGGAGCGTTAGGATATGTAAAAAACACACTTCCAATTCACATGTGTATAATACACGCTTGTGTGAAATAGGATTAATATAAGCATCCACCAAATCATTATTACACACACACACACACACACACACACACACACACACACACACACACACACACACACACGGTTGGTGTCGTTTAAGATTAGAGAGAAAAATATTTTTTTAATGAGCATGGCCTTATTTCTATTACAGCATATTGGATGACTTTCATTGATATTCCATTCACCAGGTTCAATGTAACGTCAATAGGTTTAGGCTACGACATGATACTGGAATGTTCCCTATACCCATCATAAGGTTGCTACAACCTAGCATACAAATGAAAGTTTATAACATAGGTCGAGAGACATATTGGAGTAATCAAGGTGACAGACAGTGACACATTCACTGCACACTTTTGCATCTAGCATCTAGCTGATCTAGCATCTAGCATCAGGCATCTAGCTGATCTAGCATCTAGCTGATCTAGCATCTAGCATCTAGCTGATCTAGCATCTGGCTGATCTAGCATCTGGCTGATCTAGCATCTAGCTGATCTAGTATCTATAATCTAGCATCTGGCTGATCTAGCATCTGGCTGATCTTGCATCTGGCTGATCTAGCATCTGGCTGATCTAGCATCTAGCTGATCTAGCATCTGGCTGATCTTGCATCTGGCTGATCTAGCATCTGGCTGATCTAGCACCTAGCTGATCTAGCATCTGGCTGATCTAGCATCTGGCTGATCTAGCATTTGGCTGATCTAGCATCTGGCTGATCTAGCATCTGGCTGATCTAGCATCTGGCTGATCTAGCATTAGCTGATCTAGGGTGAAATCAGTAGTCCAAACTGTTCCATTTTGCAACTAAAACAAGTTTCTAGTGTTCCTCTGTGTTTGAGTCAGGTTGTTGAAAGGCTACATTAGATGCATTGCTGAAGGAGAATATATATATTCTCTCTTTCTCCCTCCCCCTCCCTCCCTCCCTCTTTGTGATTTTTATCAGCCAATATCAATGTAAAATAGGGATATTGTAGCTGTCGTAAGGGCATGACATCAGCAGAAGGCAAGGCAGGTTGACGTGCTCAGAGTGTAGATTTATTTACAGGTGTTCCAATGGTGAAAGCGTCATTTCATACCAAATATACAAGTAGATTTACCAAATATACACAGCAACAGCCCAAAAGATATAGCCTCTGTATCAGGCTTAACCTGTCCTATCTTAACGGACACTGGTAGAGTGCAAGACTGTTCAGCCTCCCCTTGAAAAGCCAAATGGAATCTGTCTAACAGGAGCTTAAGCAGGTAGGCCTACTACATAATAGAAGCACTTGGCCCCCAGGACCATAATTGTAATTGGCAATTAAAACGAATAAACTGGTTCTACAATGTAAAAGGCAATTTATTTCCATATCCATTGTTACATTTGTCTTAATCAGACGGAATTATTTTTATTATATTTCAACACCATGCATACATGGAACAATAATTTTCTCTTATTCAACGTTCTGACCCCAAAGCGTTCTACAGTGTGCTCCTATTACGCAGAACTGTACTGTAGGACGCAGAAACACAGAACTGTACTGTAGGACACAGAAACACAGAACTGTACTGTAGGACACAGAAACACAGAACTCCGACACAACCCGGGAAATATGAACAAAGGAAACCATACATTGAATTAAATAAACCGAACTTCTACCTCATGACTCTTTCGAACGTCCATCTCCAATATAGGCCTCACGTCCACTCAGGGCAGGGTAAGAAATGGTTGGCTAAATGAAAATGTGTCGTAGGCCTATCAAACATGAAACAGAAATGTCTACGTGTTGCAATTAACGGTACGGGATGGAATGATGAAACGCTAATAATTATTTTTGTATGAAATGGAATATAGATTTATCACATAGGGCCTGTGAATGTAAACGTGTGAAAGCAACAGCAAACATTTCAACAAGATAAAAAAAGCGCTCTCCACTGGCGGGAGTTTGGAGAGCGTGAGTGACGAGAGTCTTTTCTTAGTAAGAATACATTTTAACCACAAATTCCAAATGCAAAGCTTCATAAGTAAATGATCAATTTCAAGAAATTGTTAGGCCTACATGCCAGAAGACCATTAGGCCTATGCTAGTAATTGATGCCCCATTGCAGGTGAGCTTGCAAAGTACACCGTTAATATTATTGATCACCAAACAAGATTTGGGGCATAATTTTTTATCATTATGGCAATCCTCTCTCCCTCCAATTTGATATTTGTGCTGCAACCAATCAAATCAAATCAAATGTATTTATATAGCCCTTCGTACATCAGCTGATATCTCAAAGTGCTGTACAGAAACCCAGCCTAAAACCCCAAACAGCAAGCAATGCAGGTGTAGAAGCACGGTGGCTAGGAAAAACTCCATAGAAAGGCCAAAACCTAGGAAGAAACCTAGAGAGGAACCAGGCTATGTGGGGTGGCCAGTCCTCTTCTGGCTGTGCCGGGTTGAGATTATAACAGAACATGGCCAAGATGTTCAAATGTTCATAAATGACCAGCATGGTCAAATAATAATAATCACAGGCAGAACAGTTGAAACTGGAGCAGCAGCACGGCCAGGTGGACTGGGGACAGCAAGGAGTCATCATGTCAGGTAGTCCTGAGGCATGGTTCGAGGGCTCAGATCCTCCGAGAGAGAGAAAGAAAGAGAGAAAGAGAAAATTAGAGAGAGCATACTTAAATTCACACAGGACACCGGATAGGACAGGAGAAGTACTCCAGATATAACAAACTGACCCTAGCCCCCCGACACATAAACTACTGCAGCATAAATACTAGAGGCTGAGACAGGAGGGGTCAGGAGACACTGTGGCCCCATCCGATGACACCCCCGGACAGGGCCAAACAGGAAGGATATAACCCCACCCACTTTGCCAAAGCACAGCCCCCACACCACTAGAGGGATATCTTCAACCACCAACTTACCATCCTGAGACAAGGCCGAGTATAGCCCACAAAGATCTCCGCCAGACACAACCCAAGGGGGGGGGGGGGGGGGCGCCAACCCAGACAGGAAGATCACATCAGGGACTCAACCCACTCAAGTGACGCACCCCTCCTAGGGACGGTATGAAAGAGCCCTAGTAAGCCAATGACTCAGCCCCTGTAATAGGGTTAGAGGCAGAGAATCCCAGTGGAAAGAGGGGAACCGGCCAGGCAGAGACAGCAAGGGCGGTTCGTTGCTCCAGAGCCTTTCCGTTCACCTTCACACTCCTGGGCCAGACTACACTCAATCATATGACCCACTGAAGAGATGAGTCTTCAGTAAAGACTTAAAGGTTGAGACCGAGTTTGCGTCTCTCACATGGGTAGGCAGACCACTCCATCAAAATAGAGCTCTATAGGAGAAAGCCCTGCCTCCAGCTGTTTGCTTAGAAATTCTAGGGACAATTAGGAGGCCTGCGTCTTGTGACCGTAGCGTACGGTCCTATAGCTGTATAGCAAATCAGCAATCTGTTTTCCAGCTCTCCCGACCTGTGTTGATTGACAGTTTGCTGGTGCAAATCAGAGTGCCGAGGGTGTGTTTCACAAGCCAATCTGTTCAAATTTGCATGTTATTTTGTATTACAAGGGTGATGCAGCGGTTACTGTCTCTGGCTGTGTGAATAATACACAAAATGAGTGACAAAAAAATTAGAAAACCTGGCCAGATACTTTCTTGTCATCAGTCTCAATTCTATTCAAGTCCCATGTCTACGGGCTCCAAGTCCAAATTATTTTATTTTCTATCAATTCGAGTCATCAAATTTGTGACTCGATTCAGACTCGAGTCCACAACTCTGCCTAACCCTAATTCTAACACTAATTCTAACCTTAACCCTAAACAAGATGGCGCCGACAGAGATGATCGCCTCACTTAGAGTCCTTAGGAAACTATGCAGTCCTTTTTTTTTTTTAGGCCGGGAAGAACTATTGGATATAAGAGCGACACACACACACACACACACGCAAATTACTTACACACCTACTGTATCCAAATAACATTTAAATATTCCATCGTTGGACGTGACGATGATACCATATCATAAAATGGTGCTATGCATTGATGAGGACTTCCCTGGACATTTAAATACCCCTCGCCGTGGGAATATATGTGGGCACAAAAGCTTTGTGCTATGTGTCATTTCTGCCATAGCCTTTTGCAACTGGGCCCATCAAACAAGTGTGTGGCAATGGCTCTGTGTGAGAGAGAGAGAGAGAGAGAGAGAGAGAGAGAGAGAGAGAGAGAGAGAGAGAGAGAGAGAGAGAGAGAGAGAGAGAGAGAGAGAGAGAGAGAGAGAGAGAGAGGGCAGGCGTCTCTGTCTGAAACTAATCCTCCATTTTGGATCTGTCCTAGGCTCTGGGGCCCAAACCCAGTATCCCCCCTGGCACCCCTGATGATGAGAAGGTGGACACCTCCAACAGGAAGAAGGGTGCCCTCTACATGGTAACTGATGTTACTGCACCTTTGTTGTTCAACATCAGTATAATGATTTGTAAATGTTGTTCTCTTCTCTTGATAATGGTGTTGTCCATCTCAGTGCTCACACGTTGTTGATCTCTCAAGCTCATTCACATGCATTGTGAATCTAGTACGTTATGTGTTTAGTTGTTCATAACATTTAGTATATATTATTTAAGGATCCATTTGAGAAGAACAAATTCTTTTTCAAGGGAGTACTGTCAATATATGTACAGTATAAATGTATGTATTTATTGATATCTCATCTCGGTGTATTTTGTAGATCTCCGATGCCTCTGGCTCTATGAAGTCGTCGGTGGTGGCCTCGTCCAGCCCCTTCAAACAGGCCATGCTGACCGCCGAGGAGTGCTACATCCTGGACAACGGAGTGGACAAGAACGTCTTCGTATGGAAAGGTAGACTAGTCCTCGCCACTGTTTTTAAACACTTGCCAGGATATCAAACGTTACCTATGCAACACATTTCTTACATAGAATGCAGTTAAACGTGATTCATATATAAAAAACGTAAAACATATTTTCTACTTCTACTGTGTAGGATAGTGCGAGATTCAGAATGAGAAGTCGAGTAAATGTTCACTAAATCCCTGTGCACAGCTGTGAGTTTAGAGTATTGTTGAGATGTGTTGTGTTATCTTACCTCCATCACAGGACCCAAGGCCAATGCAGCCGAGCGCAAAGCAGCCATGTCAGCAGCCCAGCAGTTCATCAAAGAGAAGGGCTACTCCGACAAGACACAGGTACGCTGATGGAATAATGTGAAGTAACATTTTTAACTGAGCATGGATGAAAACATTTTGACCTTTGCTAGGTCTTGCTCAGGCACTACTAGGCTATGTTCAAAATGTTGTTAGCTATGTCTACTTTAAAAAAAAAAGTTACTTAAAATGTTGAACAATAATGAATTGAAAACTAATATTGATAGTGAACTAGTCTCACATAACCACACTACTAAGTTTAGATTATCAATTGGCTATTGGAATGCATGTGAGAGGAAATCGAGGTTCATGGTAAACAACAGAACAACTGACTCTTCCTTTTTCTTCGGCCTTGCAGATCCAGGTACTACCAGCAGGAGGCGAGACCACTCTGTTCAAGCAGTTCTTCAGGGACTGGAAGGACAAGGACCAGACCACGGGCCCCAGTAAGGCCTACACCATCGGCCGCATCGCCAAGGTGGAGCAAGTGCCCTTCGACGCCTCCACCCTCCACTCCAACAACAACATGGCCGCCCAGCACAACATGGTGGACGACGGCAAGGGCAAAGTCCAGGTAAAACACACAACACTGGACTACAATGGAAATAACTAAGTGAGGGTTCTCATAGTAATTTTGCCCAGTGTCTGGCTGTTTATGTTTACAAAGACAACCACGTGCCGCACTAAATTGGCTAGGGGACCAGATGTAGCTCACTGCCCGTATGTTTCAGACCGCTGAACTAAGTCTGTATAAAGTGATGCGGGAGGGCTAAAAAGAATCGAACGATGCAGTTGGCTGTTCTAAGAGTGGTCTGAGGCAGGCGTTAGATTACGAGCTTTTTAAAGTGCAATGTTAATAACGCTGGTTTTGGGAAACAGCTCGGAGATTTAACAATTCTCCTACTAAGGTTCTAACAATGAACTTAGCCTTAAATGTCCCGTGCAGTCATTTTTGGTGTAACAATGAAGTACCTTACTGTGATTGTTTTCAATTAAAATACATTCTTAGAGCAAAGAGAAATTTCTCAAGCAAGAAATTAGCTAGGACCTTCTGGGAATGGTCTGAGTGGGGAGGGGAAAACTGAAAACTAGCTTTTATTGGCAGAGAGGTTTGGAACTCTCTTTCTTATAGGTCACCAGGCAGACCAAAACTCCATCCCACCAAAACAGGCTGACATTTCAGGCAGTCTTTTCAAACAGCTTTTACACTTAAAGGGCATAATCATTATCATAATTTTCACAATTTCACAGTATTACTTCTACCTCATAGTGTGGAAATATACTGTATATAAAACACAGGTAAATCAAGTTTT
Organism: Oncorhynchus mykiss; assembly: GCF_013265735.2. Lineage (NCBI taxonomy): Eukaryota > Metazoa > Chordata > Actinopteri > Salmoniformes > Salmonidae > Oncorhynchus > Oncorhynchus mykiss. Next base: position 31,180,590 of record NC_048592.1, on the reverse strand, counting down.
TGACTGCACTGGGCCTTTAAGATGCTTTTGGGAAAACTAGCCCTGGTAAATACAAGGTTTTGAAGCAAAGGGTCACTCAGGGTGCTGGGCACTTTTCAAACAGATCAGGGCAGCAACATACACATGGAAAATTATACTATTGGTTTCAGATCTGGCGTGTTGAGGATGGTGATAAAGTGGCTGTGGATCCCTCCTCTTATGGCCAGTTCTACGGAGGAGACTGTTACCTCATCCTCTACAGCTACAGGCTGGGAGGCAGGGAGCAGCACATCATCTACACCTGGTCAGTACATATGACATCATCCAAAAATATGCTATAAACATGACATACACAGTTAAAATGACATCATCTACTTTACACTTGGTCAGTACATATGACATCATCCACAACATCTTTATTTACATCTAGACAGTTCAAATGACATCCTCTACAAGGAAAGGGGATACCTAGTCAGTTATACAACTGAAATGTATATTCTGCATCTAACCCAACCCCTCTGAATCAGAGAGGTGTGGGGGGCTGCCATAATTGACATCCCTGTCTTCGGCACCCGGGGAACAACTGCCTTGCTCAGGGACGACAGATTTTTACCTTGTCGGTTTGGGGGATTCAATCCAGCAACCTTGCGGTTACTGGCCTAATGCTCTAACCATTAGGCTACCAGACCTTATCATCTACTGTGCATCTGCTACCTGGTCAGTGCAATTACATCGAAACCCGGTGTGTGTACGTGACATCATTAATAACAAATCACACCAACGGGGTATTTTACCTTACCCCAACCTGTTCTGGAATATTCTGAAACCCTTAGATGTGTTCTCCTAGTCTAAGTTCATAAAGAAGGATGTATCTGAAATAATCATGGCAAAACTGACTCAGTACTTGTAGTAGTGCATGTTCGATACCTATAGAAAGGTCTCAATAAGGTGGGCTTGACGTGTGTGTGTTTTTGTGTTTATTCATCTGTATTCATCTGTGTGTCAGGCAGGGGCTGAAGTGCACCCAGGATGAGCTGGCAGCCTCTGCCTTCCTCACGGTGAAGCTGGATGACTCTATGGGAGGAGCCCCTGTTCAGGTGGGTCTCTATCCTCTCCATTTCATCCCCATGTCCCCAACACTCACAGTCCAAAAGCACCTGAGCAATAGGTACAACGGTGTGACATTTAGATTCGTAAGGTCACTGGACTAAGCACTATAAGTGAATAGGCCTAAGCTGTTTCCTTTATCGTGCTTCATAAAGCCGATGGCATGATGGATGATCTTTTGGCAAGGGCAGCTGCTGCATTGGTGTCCAGTCATTTAAGTCACTCACAAGTGAGGTCATATTATTGAACCACGTGTGTATTTTGTCTTTATAGACTGAATAGTTGTGTGGAAAGTTTTTTTTTACTGTCCAGCAGAGGGCAGTCACACTTTGTTTTACTTCCAGTGTGTGTATAATTATAATGGTTACCACATTGACACATAAGGTTCCATCCATCATGACAGTATATTATAATAAGGAAAGCAATCTTTGGCAATTTTTTAAAATGAAATCACCAGACTTACCTGTCACTTTAGAATTGCTTTTCTTCTACATAGTTATCATTAAGTGTCCATTTTCCCCTCCAGGTGCGTGTGACCCAGGGTCAGGAACCCCCCCACCTGATGAGCCTGTTCCAGGGCAAGCCCATGATGGTCCATAATGGAGGGACGTCCCGTAAAGGAGGACAGTCGGGTACTGGCAGCACCCGCCTCTTCCACATTCGTCAATCCTCCACCCGCGCTACACGAGCTGTAGAGGTGAGTTCTCCGTGTGTGTGTATGTGTGTCAAACTGGGACCACACTTTGTACCTGTGTGTGTGATTGCTTGAGGAAGATTAAGTGTCTAACAATTGTTAGCCTAAACCATCAAAATGACTGAACTTCTGAGCACCTCGTTGTCTTCTCTCTCTCTCAGGTAGAGCCCTCTGCCTCCTTCCTGAACACCAATGACGTGTTTGTGCTCAAATCTCCCACCGCCATGTTTGTGTGGAGAGGGGTGGGTGCCAGTGAGGAGGAAATGGCCGCCGCCAAGCACGTTGTGGGTTTCCTGGGTGGCAGTGGCAGTAATGTGTCTGAGGGCAAGGAGCCAGGTAAGGATTCCATCTAGTGTTACAGGTTTATTGTATTAAGTGGGGTGCATCTTAATATTATTAATTTGGCTGGATCTCAGTAGTATGACATGGGGTGCATCTCAATAGTCACATGTGGCTTCTTCTTCTTGTCTTATCCTTCATCTACAGCCTGAAATCACAGGATATGGGAAAGCAACTTTTTCAGATGAGTGTTGATGAAGGAAAGGTTACATGGAGAGGAAACAACTTTAGACAATTGAAATGTGCCCCTAAATAAGACAGAAAAGAGATAACATCACACATCCTGACAAATCACAAGAAAACACTATATAGTGCCAAACAACCAAGGAGACTAATCCATGCCGGTCTTTTCTGTCCTAGCTGGGTTCTGGTCTGCCCTGGGAGGGAAGAAGGAGTACCAGACTTCCAAGAGTTTGCAGAACATGGTCAAACCTCCACGCCTGTTTGGCTGCTCCAACAAGACCGGATGCCTCAGTGTAAGTGATGGATTGTTGTTGAGTGTGTCTAACGTAACTAACTCTCTTGGATAGATATATTCCCAGTTCATCCCCAATGGGGAATTCAGTGTCACTCAGGGGGAGAGAAAAAGGCATAGTTAATACAAAGTGCAATGCAAAAGTCAAATGTGCCCATGTTCCAAAGTGCTGTAACATATTGTAATCCTCCAATCATCAGGTGGAAGAGGTTCCTGGAGACTTCCAACAGACTGACCTGGCCACTGATGATGTCATGTTGCTGGACACCTGGGACCAGGTGAGTGAAGCTCCCCAATCCATATCATAATTCACAAGCGTGTTCATCTTCTGCTCTAAAAATACAATGCAGAGTGAATTTGAAAGTCTATAAGCTAACAGCATTTCTGGACTCCCGTCAGATCTTCCTCTGGATCGGCAATGAAGCAAATGCAGAAGAGAGAACTGGAGCACCCAAAATAGGTAGGACAAACACGCAGGGAAACAAACTTTCACAGTGGCCCCTACCCAGGACGAAGACTGGGGCCACAACTGATTAAGGAGAACATGATCTCTAACTGTATCTATATAATCAAACAATTACCTTTATATACAGTACCAGTCAAAGGTTTGGACAGACCTACTCATTCAATGGTTTTTCTTTATTTGACCATTTTCTACATTATAGAATAACAGTGAATACATAAACACTATGAAATAACACATATGTTATCGTGTAGTAACCAAAGAAGTGTTAAACAAATCAAAATATATTTTAGATTTGAGATTCTTCAAAGTAGCCACCAACTTATCATCTGCAGCAGAGGGAACTCTGGGACTTCCTTTCCTGTGGTGGTCCTCATTGAGAGCCAGTTTCATCATAGCGCTTGATGGTTTGTGCAACTGCACTTGAAGAAACTTTTAAAGTTCTTGAAATGTTCCACATTGACTGACCTTCATGTCTTAAAGTAATGATGGACTGTCGTTTGTCTTTGCTTATTTGAGCTGCTCTTGCCATAATATGGACTTGGTATTTTATCAAATAGGACTATCTTCTTTATACCACCATCACCTTGTCACAACACAACTGATTGGCTCAAACGCATTAAGAAGGAAAGTAATTCCACAAATGAACTTTTAACAAGGCACACCTGTTAATTGAAATGCATTCCAGGTCACTACCTCATGAAGCAGGTTGAGACAATGCCAAGCGTGTGCAAAGCTGTCATCAAGTCAAAGAATGGCTACTTTGAAGAATCTCAAATATATTTTGATTTGTTTAATATTTGTTTGGTTACTGCATGGTTCCATATGTGTTATTTTATGTCTTCACCATTATTCTACAATGTAGAAAATAGTACAAATAAAGTAAAACCCTTGAATGAGTAGGTGTGTCATATATATACAGTGGGGCAAAAAAGTATTTAGTCAGCCACCAATTGTGCAAGTTCTCCCACTTAAAAAGATGAGAGGCCTGTAATTTTCATCATAGGTACACTTCAACTATGACAGAAAAAATGAAAAAAAAATCCAGAAAATGACATTGTAGGATTTTTAATGAATTTATTTGCAAATTATGGTGGAAAATAAGTATTTGGTCACCTACAAACAAGCAAGATTTCTGGCTCTCACAGACCTGTAACTTCTTCTTTAAGAGGCTCCTCTGTCCTCCACTTGTTACCTGTATTAATAGCACCTGTTTGAACTTGTTATCAGTATAAAAGACACCTATCCACAACCTCAAACAGTCACACTCCAAACTCCACTATGGCCAAGACCAAAGAGCTGTCAAAGGACACCAGAAACACAATTGTAGACCTGCACCAGGCTGGGAAGACTGAATCTCCAATAGGTAAGCAGCTTGGTTTGAAGAACTGTGGGAGCAATTATTAGGAAATGGAAGACATACAAGACCACTGATAATCTCCCTTGATCTGGGGCTCCACACAGATCTCACCCCATGGGGTCAAAATTATCACAATAACGGTGAGCAAAAATCCCAGAACCACACGGGGGGACCAAGTGAATGACCTGCAGAGAGCTGGGACCAAAGTAACAAAGCCTACCATCAGTAACACACTACGCCGCCAGGGACTCAAATCCTGCAGTGCCAGACGTGTCCCCCTGCTTGAGCCAGTACATGTCCAGGCCCGTCTGAAGTTTGCTAGAGAGCATTTGGATGATCCAGAAGAAGATTGGGAGAATGTCATATGGTCAGATGAAACCAAAATATAACTTTTTGGTAAAAACTCAACTCGTCGTGTTTGGAGGACAAAGAATGCTGAGTTGCATCCAAAGAACACCATACCTGCTGTGAAGCATGGGGGAGGAAACATCATGCTTTGGGGCTGTTTTTCTGCAAAGGGACCAGGACGACTGATCTGTGTAAAGGAAAGAATGAATGGGGCCATGTATTGTGAGATTTTGAGTGAAAACCTCCTTCCATCAGCAAGGGCATTGAAGTTGAAACGTGGCTGGGTCTTTCAGCATGACAATGATCCCAAACACACCGCCTGGGCAACGAAGGAGTGGCTTCGTAAGAAGCATTTCAAGGTCCTGGAGTGGCCTAGCCAGTCTCCAGATCTCAACCCCATAGAAAATCTTTGGAGGGAGTTGAAAGTCTGTGTTGCCCAGCAACAGCCCCAAAACATCACTGCTCTAGAGGAGATCTGCATAGAGGAATGGGCCAAAATACCAGCAGCAGTGTGTGAAAACCTTGTGAAGACTTACAGAAAACATTTGATCTCTGTCATTGCCAACAAAGGGTATATAACAAAGTATTGAGAAACTTTTGTTATTGACCAAATACCATAATTTGCAAATAAATTCATAAAAAATCCTACAATGTGATTTTCTGTTTTTTTCTAATTTTGTCTGTCATAGTTGAAGTGTACCTATGATGAAAATTACAGGCCTCTCTCATCTTTTTAAGTGGGAGAACTTGCACAATTGGTGGCTGACTAAATACTTTTTTGCACTCCTGTATATATATATATACACACACACACACTACCGTTCAAAAGTTTGGGGTCTCTTAGAAATGTCCTTGTTTTTGAAAGAAAAGCACATTTCTTGTCCATTAAAATAACATCAAATTGATCAGAAATAGAGTGTAGACATTGTTAATGTTAATGTCTCCCTCCCTCTCTAGCTAAGGACTATGTGGACTCAGACCCTTCTGGACGCAGAGGACTGTCCATCACCACCATCAAACAGGGGGCTGAACCCCCAACCTTCACTGGCTGGTTCCAGGCGTGGGACCCCAAAATGTGGGAAACAGACCCTCTGAAGATAATCCATGCCCGCTTCTAAATGCCAAACTCCACCCCCTTACCTATCTGGCACTTACACATACGCATGTCATTCCCCCGCCCCGCTCTTTGGATCAGAGTACCAGTATAACACCCTGGACTGCTATTTTAATTAGACTTGTTTTTATGCCATAACGTTGTCTCTTTTATACTCATACGAAACATTCACCTAGCATGCCTTTTTTTATCTGCTGTTGGAGCAGAGAAAAACCTTCTCTTTTGGAGCCTGTTTATTCCAGTAGTCTATTGAATCCAACGGGTATTTTGTTATACTTTGTGAAGTCATGATATGTGATTACCATTGAGACTTAGGTCTCATTTGAAAGCATGCTGCATTTTAACAGGATATCTCTGCCGGAGAAAAATGTCTGCTCTTCTTCTTTTTTTTTTTTTTTACATTACTTTCGATGATTCTGAAATGGTATTATGGATGGCTTTTTCAATTAAATTCCTAGTATTTCTAGAGAAACTCTAGAAATGAGAACACGTTGGTAGCCTATATTTTCTATGTTGACAGGTGGATAGGAACGACAGCAGACCAAGGTATCATACGTTTAACATCAGCACAACCTCTTCCATGTAACATTTAATCTTTCGTCTGAAGTTAGTCAAATAGTGGAAAAAACTGAGAACAGACAGCCACAGTACTTCAACAACGGAAGACTCCCTCAAGAGGATGTTATCTTTTTACACACCACCTGGCTAGGCGGAGTTGTCTTCCTTCTTCCCACCTTTAGATCTACAGTGGCAGTCAATGATTAATATAAACCCTGGATTGCTAATGCTATGTATTGTTTTTTATTTAACCCTTATTTTACCAGGTAAGTTGACTGAGAACACATTCTCATTTACAGCAACAACCTGGGGAATAGTTACAGGGAAAAAATTTGCCAATTGTAAGCTGAGGATGATTAGGTGGCCGTGATAGTATGAAGGCCAGATTGGGAATTTAGCCAGGACACCAAGGTTAACACCCCTACAATAATTGCCTTGGGATCTTTAGTGACCACAGAGAATCAGGACACCCATTTAACGTCCCATCCGAAAGACGGCACCCTACACAGGACAATGTCCCCAATAACTGCCCTGAGGCATTGGGATTTATTTTTTTTGACCAGAAGAAAAGGTGATCCCTACTGGCCCTCCAACACCACTTCCAGTAGCATCTGGTCTCCCATCCAGGACCAACCCTGCTTAGCTTCAGAAGAAAGCCAGCAGTGGGATGCAGGGTAGTATGCTGCTGGTTGGCCATATTGGTACTCCCCAGAAGAAGCAGTCCTCCATAGGAATGAATGGAATTCTGCAGTATTTCAATTACATTTTTCAAGGCAAAAATTACATGTAAACAAAAAAATATGGGGGACAGTAACAAAATTAGATGTATTTTTTGCTCAGATAATATAATTTAATGGCATGCATTAAAAGGTCTATAATAGAATAAATGTGGCAAAAACAAATATAGACATTAATAAATGCATTTTTATAGCTTACAAACTATATTATTCCAAAGATGGGGGAGTGCCAAGACGGAGGTGCGGTGGCTTCAAAACAGAGCCCTCTGTTGGTCATCTAGTGTATATATAAATCATTGATAGCAGTGCCGCATGGTGTGATTGACATGTGCCCTTCATCAAACAGCTCATCAGACAGTCTTGTGGGAGCTTTGATGGACAGCTCTTTCCCGCCACCAGGGACATAAGCACGGGTGGGCCTGGGTGGGCGCAGGCCCACCCACTGGGGAGCCTTGCCCACCAAAATAGTTTTTTTTTATGCTCTACTTGTCAGTGTTCCAAATGGGACATTATTTGTATTTATACCTAAGCACAGTACTTGACTTGGGCAGGAGATCACCGGAGCTGAGTATCGGCACCTCAAATGTTCTTCTGCTTGAGTTCCTGCACCTCCTATAGATTATTACCACAAAAGTATTACGGAGTTCCTGCACCTCCTATAGATTATTACCACCAAAGTATTACGGAGTTCCTGCACCTCCTATAGATTATTACCACCAAAGTATTACGGAGTTCCTGCACCTCCTATAGATTATTACCACCAAAGTATTATGGAGTTCCTGCACCTCCTATAGATTATTACCACCAAAGTATTACGGAGTTCCTGCACCTCCTATAGATTATTACCACAAAAGTATTAAGGAGTTCCTGCACCTAAATATTAATGGTACCGGCACCTATTTCAGTCCAAGTCAAGCACTGGTCTACATGCATACACCATCAGATATAATTCATAGAAAGCAGTAGGGAGGAGGTGGGAAATGAAAGGGATACACACAGTTTATTAGGTACAGCCATCTTGTTCCGGGTCGGACCCCTCTTTCCCTCCAGAACAATCTGAATGTTTTGGGGCATGGATTCTACAAGTCGGAAAACGGTGTTGAATTACGGTCCATGTTGACGTAATGGCATCATGCAGTTTCTGCAGATTGGACAGCGGTACACCACCAGCCTGTACTGATGAAACCAGGCAGGATGGGGCCATGGACTAATGTAAAATCCTGACTCTGCCATCAGCAACTGGGATTCGTTGGACCAGGCGATGTTTGTCCACTCCTCAATTGTCCAGTGTTGCTGATCGCTTGCGCACTGGCGCTGATTCTTCTTAACTGAGAGGAGTGTAAATCATCTGCTGCAACAGCCCATTGATGACTAGGACAAACAAGTTGTGCTTTCCGAGATGCACACCACTCTGTTTCTTTGCCTCTGTGTAAATTACAGTACATTCTGTTTGTGATATTAAGATTGATAGTGATAACAATGATAGTGTGTTAGACTTATTTATGAAAAGTCAAGAACAGGGGGACATGACTTTTAAAATGGCAGAGTAATTTAAAAAGTGCATGTTTTGGCCCACCTAAATGTTTGCTGGCCCTGCCATCAGCAAATTTCTGACTGCCAATCTTCGGAGGTTAAACTGGGTGGTTTTTGCCTCTTGGCTCAAAAAAAATGACATGACATCTTCTTAGGCTATACATTAGCTTTCATAGATGGACAGGCCCGCAGAGACTTTAACAGAAACTGAGAAAGGTTTTCATAGAGAGGAAAGCTTTCTGTATTTCTGCCGAAGATTACTAGGCCTATAGGCCCTATGTGAGTGATTGACCCATGGCAGACCCATGTAGGCAAGACATTCAGGAGGGCCTTTAAATAGGCTGAAAGCTTCTGGTGAGGCCACCTACACCAAAGTATGTGTTATTGTAGGCTTTTAATCTTATGTACATCCAGTGCTTGATTTGTAAATCGGGAGGTGCCGGAACAAAAAGTGAGCCATGAGAGGAGGTGACCTGCAGGTGACCTAGGGAGTTTTGAGGTCCAGGAACGCATGAGAAAAAAGTGGCATAGAGCCATGGAGTAGAGGCACTTACAGAAGTTGTACACATGGGGAATATTTTTAGTATCCTAAGGTCCCGGAAAATTTTTGCTTTTTTATAAATACATTTCATGCAATTCGACATAATTTTACATGATTTGAGACTGGCAGAATCTTTTTTAATACCGCACAAATAAATGATCGAAATGGCAGGCTACTTTGACACTGAGATCAATGAAAACGACCTTGTCTTGAATCCATCAATATCCCAGGTCTAGGTGTGTGGAGACAATTATATTGTAGGGTACAATATAAGGAGGAAATTTTAGTCCTAAAAAAGCTTTCCATTTTCGCTGGCTCACCCAATGATACTCAGCCCACTCTCTGGTGATGGCTGATGGGCTCATCCCGAAAGCTTATCTCAATTTTTGGAAGTTGATCAAATATTTTGGTAACCTACAGCATAGAATCTTCTCTTTTCATCAGGAACCATTTGCTTTCCAACCTGTGTTTTCCCTCGATTGTATTTGAAATATTGCTAAAGGCCTGTTTTGTCTGCATGCTGTTTTTTCACTGACAGATTAGCCTCGCATTCCCAGACTGTAGGCTATTCCTTGTTATTGGGCTACAATCCACAGCTAGCCTATTTGTAAAAATAAGCCATTTATCTATCCTCTGTGGCTAAATTATAGGCCTTATGGTGTTGTAGGCTATTCTGAATGATTTAATTTATTTCTGAACAGAGAGCAGTAATTATATACATTTTGCAAATGTATTTAAATGTATCTGTGGTGCTGCAGTTCCATCAGAACCCTTCGCCCGATTCTAGAAGGAAATAAATGATGAAGTACAATGCTGGAGAGATGAGCATTGCAGGCTCACGTCTATTAGAGCAGAGAGGGAGAGAGATCATATAAAGTTAATCTCATTCTAGTTATGTGAGAGATACTGGCACACTTCTCACACAGCCACGGCCACACGTTGGTTTCAAACACAGGTTACAATGTTTTGTAAATCATGAACCCGGGCTGGCCCAACCCTGAATCAAAAAACCTTTGTGAAAAAGTAGATTTTCAGCACGGGCCTAGAGTCGATTAAGCCCGCACTGAAAATAAAAAAAAATCACAACGTTTTTTTGTGTAGGCAGGATAATTAACAAACGAAGAGGCAACTCGAATAAACTTTGATCGATTTTGTTAGAATTTTTACATAGCAAAAGGTGAAAATATTTTTTTTATGCCAGGAGAGGTACCGGTACTGGCCAAATAGGTTCCGGAACAAAACAGTCCAAAATGGAGAGGTGCCAGTCCTGTTCTGGCAGGATAAAATTAAGCTCTGGGTAGGGCACCATAATATATTAGAACGACATGTATCCTAGGTTTCCTACTACAGTAGCTAGGACTCTTTCTGACCTCGCAAAATCCATAGGTGTAAAGTTGGCACACGCAAAAAAAAAAAAACATAGCTATCCTTGCACCCAGGAGTATCTGGGATTTATGTACAGAATAATACGAAATGCTCTGAGACCAGGTTGTGCACCCTTGTCACTGTGAACTGGGCTCTCACTGCAGCCTATATCGTAATTTGACTAGGCTTCTCTTTTCACCAAGTAAAGTGGCATGGGGACACAGTAAATTATTCGTCCTTACCGCCTGCACCCGTGCCAGATACACCCACTCATTGCGCGCGCGCTGCATCTCGCCTCAGTACTGTATAAAATATGTCTTAGGTACAGCATACAGAGATGGGATCACACTACAAAACTGTATAATGGGCATAGACTTTAATATTTGCATAAAGGGCTTGAGTCCATACTTTGCATTCAATTAATTTACATAAAATATCTTCATCCTATATTCATACATTTAATTTAGGAAACATTTTGTATAAGCTTATCCATTAAACGTCACACATTAAGGCTATGGACATTTATGAAGTAATACAGTTTTAACATTTCCAAAGAAGGGAAGAAACAAGTTAAGATCAGAACACTTTTCAAGCTTCCTTTGCATGGCCCTGGCACAATGGGGGCTATTATGATTCGGGCATTTAGTGACTCGGTAACCTGCATTATGAACCTCTATTGCAATGCGGCGGCGCTCCACAGATCCTTCAGTGTAGTGTTCCGCAGCGATAGGCAGGGGTGCTATTCCGTCATGTGATTCTGCTTTAGTCCTTCGAAGTTGAAAGGCAAGCAAGTCAGTGCGGGGCTAGCCTTCCTTAATCTTGGTTGCTGGAGTACTAGCTAGATGCGGTGACTTTCTTCTCGATTTCTTACTCGTGATTTTTCTTCAACTTTTTAAGATGGCCGGGGCAATTATTGAAAACATGAGCACCAAAAAGTTGGTGATCGTAGGAGTGATTCTGCTTTTATTCCAAGCGTTTTCTTTTATGGTCGGAGGCTTGATTGGTAAGCATGGTTTTTCCCAATTGTATTCCTTTATGTTGCAACCTTTGGCTTTGTTATGCGATATATGCGGTTGAATAATCACGATTTATAGATCGTATATTTTATGTATCAAATAATGAAAACAACTTAGTTCTTTAGACTATCATTTTAGAGAGTATGGTAATTATTTAAATCACTGCTATGTTTTGTTATAAAATGGAACACTATGGCGACTGTAGGGCTTGCCTTTAAGTTGTGCCTATAACTTTAACAATGTAGCCTTTAACGAAGTTTTGAACTCTTCAAAGTTTAAAGAAAAATAGAAGCTATTCGCCTCCAACTCAATCGTTTCCTCTGTATTGACGCTGCAAGGTTTAATGTGGTCTTAAACTTTAACATTTGCCGTTAATACACACACGACTTTCCTATTTCAGAAAACGTATTATAAAGTATCGAGTTAATTCATTTACTCATTGGCGTATGAGTTTGTTTTTCCAAAAGAATAACCTCTATTCCTGTAAAACACCATGGGAATTGGTGTGTATCTTTAACTTCACTTTGATTGAATACAGAATGTTTGCTCTCCTCCTTTCCCTCATTTGTCTGTCTCCGTGGCCCCAGGCAGGCACCATCTCTCTCCCCCCCCCCCCCCCCCCCCCCCTGCAACCCCCTCAAATCCCAAACCCCTCTTAGCGTTGCATATTTCCTCTTCTCCTGCTGGTTCCATTTGCATGGCTCTACTCCCCACTGACACACACACACAGCTGTCAAAATTGTGTTCTGCCTGAAGTACTACATCAGAGTTGCTGTCAGCTTTTTCCCCCATGTGCCTACACACTCACACAGATACTCCTACACAAGCTCAATGTCACAATAGTTGAGTCCTATGAGGCCTGTTACATATTCCTATCTCTAGTTAATTTGGGGGGAAACGTTCTCCACTCAGTCAGTGTCTTCTCCAGAGCTGGATGGCTACTGAAAGAAATGAGCTTGTTTGGGATGCTCCTGCCTTAGATAGTTTTAATGAAGCCTGATGCTTTTGTATTTGCTCGGTGGCCGGGGCCAGCCAGGGTAATTGAGTAGAAAGGCGTTCGTCTCCCCGTTATTGGACAACTCCGACACAGCATGAGGTCACTGGGCAGAGAGGCGGACACACTAGGGTAGAAACTGGAGGAGCGGTGTGTGCCCGGAATCTTAGGGTCCCGGGATAATTGAACTCTGAGGGGTTCCGTAGAGCTGGTTTAATTCAATTTGGTGTGTCTGTGTGCTTGTTCCTGAGTAGTCCTTTGTGAGGTGATACAGGCACACCTAGTTAAGAGACACATACACACACACACACACACACACACACAGATAGTTGATGGCCTGATTAGTTTTATGAAGCTGGTGCCAAAGGCCTAGCCTCGAGGGTGCTTTTATGCTGTGGTATGTTTTTTCAGTTACTCTATTGAGACTAAATAAATTGGCTCGACATCAGCTGGTAATGGAAAACATCTGCACAGACCAGGGCCTCGCAATCGGAAATGTTTCCTTGTTTTAGCTGTTTTCGTCTGTGGATAAATCATTAAAGGTGTATGATATTTGAGCACGTAAGTAACTAATGTGAAACATTGCATTGTTGTAGGTGTCTCAAATGACTTCCCTTTGAGCTAATCATTGATTATAGTGGCATGATGTATTCCTAGCAGGGATTTGTGTATTATCCCTGAATTTAGGGGGATATATTGAAGGGAGAAGTCACGCATGCTTTTTTGGCCGTGGCTGATGTCTTTCTCTAGCCCTGAGGGCATGGACCATGTTCTTACCTATTACCAATCCATTACAGTATTGTGTACTGGGGAATTTCCTGACAGCTAGCTTCAAAAGGATTGGGCCTTGCTACAGGGTGTTCTGTCAACATGTTTAGAAATAATTGCCACTTTGTTAAGGCAGGATTTGGCTAGGTTTGATCTAAAACGCAACTTCATTTTTTTGGGTGATATTCTATTTGACTGTTTTTGACAATAAACAAAAACCATAGATAAATGTCTTCATGTATGCCTACTTTGTTGATCTTGATAGGTGTATGACACATCTTAATCTCCAGAACAAAGCTTTGATTATGAGTTTGGAAATTGATTGTTTTCAACTTTACCATCAGCCTAACTATGAATTCACTGAAAATATACACACTTTGTCACACGTTATAGATTCATATGTTAAATTTTTTTTTTTTTTAACCGTTATTTAAATAGGCAAGCCAGTTAAGAACAAATTCTTATTTACAATGACGGACGGCCCTGGGCCAATTGTGCGCCGCCATATGGGACTCCCAATCATGGCCGGATGTGATAGTCTGGATTCAAACCAGGGACTGTAGTGACGCCCATTGCCCTGAGATGCAGTGCCTTAGACCGCTGCGCCACTCGGGAACCAATGGACTTGAAAATTCCACATGATTGCACTTTTCAGCATAATCAAAGGTTACACATAGAGCAGGGGTGTCAAAGTCAAATGGACGGAGGGCCAAATAAAAAAATCAGCTACAAGACGAGGGCCGGACTGTTCGAATGTTCATTGAAAAATTTTTAAATGACGCATATAGTCTAGTGAACCTAATTGAACCTACTGAAAACCTAACAAATATATTACAATATGATCAGATAAATAAAGCAATATTTTCTTATGGCTCTGTCAGTAATCTTTAATTTTCAACAGACACAAAAGACAAATTTCCTTTATATAAATATCCCCATAACATGAACATTAAATGAAAGAAACCGGTATTCAAGGCACCATCAGTAGACTATATTTTCTATTTTAGCAAAAGTGGGCTAAATTTACTTCAAAGAAAAAACAATAATAGCAATTTTCTATCATCCACTCAACTGAAATATTTTTAAAATATAATTGGATTGAAATACAAAAAAATAAAGTGCAAAAATCTATTAATCAAAAACAACACTTTGTTTAAGGAGAAGTAACATGCAGTGAAAACAAATATTAAATTTTAACTTTTAAACTTGAACTGAGTAAAAACTCTAAATATGTGATTGCACAGTAATGTTCACTTGTTTGAGGTTGAGGGTGATACTTGGTGGTGTCCCATCTTTTCCACAAGTTCATCAATGTTCGGGGTAAGGCTCTGAGCTGAAGAAATCCTCAGAATTGAGTGGAGGTGTTCAGCAGTAAGTCGACTTCTGTGTGATGTTTTGTTCAGGTTCATCAAAGAAAACAGTTGTTCACACAGGTATGTGCTGCCAAACATAGACAACGTTTGAGCAGCCTGGATGCGCAGCTGGGGCATTGTGCCGGGGAGGAAACGGGCAAACTCCGCAGCACCCACTGCCGCATATTTTTCCCTCAGTGCATCATTGCATTGGAGGTCAATCAACTCCATTTGGAGGTTTGGTGGTGAGCTTTCCACGTCAACAGCAAATGGGTTACCGAGCAGTTCCAACCTGCTTTTTTGTGCTTCAAAGTCAGCAAATCGGCGTCGAAAGTCAGTGGTAAGCATACCTATTTTATCAGCCAACTGTGTGCTCGGGAACGCACTGGTAGAGAGCTTCTCTTTCATGGTCTGGCAGCTGGGAAAGTGGCTCAAATTTTCTTTCCGCATCTGCGTCTCCCACAGAGTCAGTTTGGTTTTAAATGCCTTCACTGTACTGTACATATCAGAGATGACACGATCCCGACCCTGCAGCTGCAAGTTTATTGCATTCAGATGACTCGTAATGTCACACAGAAAAGCCATTTCACACAGAAACATTTCGTCTCGGAGTTGTGTTGTGTCTTTCCCTTTGCTGTCCAAGAATAGACAAATCTCCTCACGAAGCTCGAAACATCTTTGAAGCACCTTTCCCTGGCTTAGCCATCGCACCTCTGTGTGATAAGGCAAATCACCATGCTCCGTTTCTAACTCCGTCAGAAATGCCTTGAACTGGCGGTGATTCAAACCTTTGGCTCTGATAAAGTTAACTGTGCGCGTGATGATGCTCATTACATGCTCCATTTTCAAGGCTTTACCGCACAACGCTTCCTGGTGTATGATACAATGATAAGCTGTCAGCTCACCTGTCGCGTTTTCCTCTTGCATCTTTTCCCGTATCTTCGCCACCAGTCCGCTCCTGTGTCCACACATCGCAGGTGCTCCGTCGGTTGTCAAACCCACGAGTTTTTCCCAAGGCAGCTCCATCTCATTTACACATCTTGACACCTCTTCATACAAATCATGCCCCGTAGTTGTGCCATGCATAGGACGTAAAGCCAAAAACTCCTCTGTCACGCTTAGGCTGGAGTCCACTCCGCGGATGAAAATTGACAACTGGGCAATGTCAGAAATGTCGGTGCTCTCATCCACAGCCAAGGAATATGCAATAAAATCTTTTCCCTTTTTCACAAGCTGCTCTTTTAGATTGATGGACAACTGGTCTACTCTCTCGGCAATGGTGTTTCTGCTCAGACTCACATTTAAAAAGAGTTGCCTTTTTTCTGGGCAAACTTCGTCACAAACTTTAATCATGCAGTTTTTGATGAAATCCCCCTCCGTAAATGGCCGGGCTGATTTAGCGATCTCTTCTGCCAAAATAAAACTGGCCTTGACAGCAGCCTGGCCTTGTGATTTGGCTTTTTTGAACAGAGCCTGTCGAGATTTGAGGCCTCGTTTTAATTCCTCTGCCTTTTGTAGCCTTTGTTCCATGTCCATATTCTTGTTTTTGTCCGCGTGTTTCGTTTCATAATGTCGTCTCAGATTATACTCTTTCAGTACCGCCACACTTTCTCCACACAGAAGACACACAGGTTTTCCAGCTACCTTCGTGAACATATACTCCGACTCCCACCTTGTTTGAAACCCCCGGTTCTCAGTATCCACCTTCCGTTTTGCCATTTTTGATGGGTATCTGAAAGTTAATTTTACTGTGATGCTGACGACTGCTGTGCCAATAAATATTGAAATGAAGCAGCCTACTGCTCGGTGCGTCACCTTTGCATTGTGGGAAATGTAGTATTGGTGCGTGTAAAAGATCTGCGGGCTGCCGGCTTGCTGCGGGCCGGTTCTAATAATAAATCAAGATCATCCCAGGGGCCGTAAAAAACCTTCTTGCGGGCCGGATGTGGCCCGCGGGCCTTGACTCTGACATATGTGACATAGAGCATTGAAATAAGAACTGCAACTAAATTGTGGAACGATGTGGTCAGCAACCAAAAATTACCATTTAAATCCCCCAAATACTATTTACTGCTAATTTCATCAAATATAGATTTATTTATTTTTCTACACAAAAGGTGACAGATGAATAGAACTACTTATGTATCTAGGTTAGCTACCAATGTAACCTAACAAGCAATTACCCAGGCTAACGTCTGTTTTCCTCTCCCTGTAGCTCCCAGCCCCACCACAGCAGTCCACTACCTGGCTACCAAATGTGTGGACACGGTCAAACACCATCAGAGCACCAAATGGTTCATGCCCTGGGGCCCTAACCAGTGTGACAAGATCCGGGACTTTGATGAGGCCATGGCCAAGAAGATCGAGGCAAACAACATTGTATTTGCCGTCCATATCCCCCTGCCCAACAAAGAGATGAGCCCCTGGTTCCAGTTTATGCTGGTCATCCTACAGTTTGACATTGCCTTCAAGATGTACAACCAGATAGGTGAGCGACACTTCTTGTTAGATTTCAATATGGCTGCCGTTCATTGTGTCGATTGTGTTATTTCAGGAGTGACATTTTTACCTTGTTGATATTTGTCTGTCTTTTTTTTGTGTGCTGTCGTGTCTCCATCTTGTGTGTTTTTGTTGTCCGTCTGTCTGTTGTCTTTGTATACTGTCTATGTTGTATCATGACTCATGAGGACTCACCAGTCCAAGCAGTTCTATGACCACTGAAGTATGTGTCCTTTGTCTTCTACACTCTGTGGATCCAATTCTAAAGTATTCATGTGTCTATAGATACTGTTGATATTAGTGTCCCTCTACATCACCTCAGGCTGTTGGCTGCTTTTGTCCTGGCTATTGTGTTGACTGCATGAGGCCCCTGAGGAATGTTTCTCTCCTCTCAGTGGATTGCATTTATCTCACGCTGAGAGGAAGGCCTGACAATGACTGATGTGCTGCTGGTTCTCCCTAGTGATACAAGCCTCAGGGATCCATGTCAGAGGCTTATAGTCTCTATAGAACAGGTAGTTGGGGAAACTCGAACTGTGGTGGGCTGTCTCAATTTGGAAGCTGATAGCTTTGCAATTCCCTAACATGAAGTGGAATAACACTCTGCTGGGCAAATTTGTCACATTTTCTCCTGGCTATCCTCAAGACGAATTGTAACATGGTACACGGTACGTCCCTCAGTGAGGGTTGGGGATGAGTGTCTCACTCTCCATTGTAGAGGTCAATGTAAAATTAGAAAACAAACACAAAAGCCCTGAAATATTGAGTCATTTTCAGCAGCAGGTGTTAGATAAAAAAATTAAAAAAACTTTATTTAACTAGGCAACAAATTATTATTTTACGATGACAGCTTACTCCAGCCAAACACTCCCCTAACGATGCTGGGCCAATTGTACGCCTCCCTGATCTGATGAAGGCTAGTTTTTCCCCCATCCCTTTGCTCATCATAGCAGACATCCTGCACCTCCCTGTACCCTCTTAACATTCCTTTACGTTCAGACCAGGAATGTTTGGCCACATCCTTATCCGAACATGGTGTCAGTCAGATCTGTGCCCAATTCCGACTGGAACCCAATGCACTTCCTGTATACCTATTGCAATATGGTCCTATATACATGGGAAAAGGTCACCGTCGTCCTTACATCAATCCACTCTGTTCTCACAGATCTACCTGAAAATCCTAGGTGTAGGGATGAGAGTTTGATTTGGAGGTGTGCATAGATATCACATTCAGAAAATAATTCAGATATGGCAACCCTCTTCTGGCCTGGGATTAAGGGAAAGGTAATATGGATTTGGGCTTGCTTCTCCCTTCTTTGACTTCTTTACACTGTAGCAAGTGAAATATCTCTTAGTGTGTGGTTGGAAAGGAGGGGGCGACACTGACCGGGCAGATCGGCGCATGGCGCTGCGCCAGGTCTGGGGCTGTGAAAGAAGGGATTAGAGGGATAACAAAGAGAACTAATGAAGGGGGATCGGTGGGCCGGGCCGGCCTGGGAAAGTGATCAGAACACAGACTCTTTTAAGCTCCAGGAGCCCTTGGGATGGAGGGAAGCAGAGCCCAACGTCTTATGTTGTGTAACAGATTTCTATCTGGCCTAGCAGCGGTTGTACATCAACTACATTCAGCCGCGGGCCTTTTTATTTTTCCTAAGTGGGTGGTCAGGGGACTGGAACATAATTACAAATGATTTGTTGACTGCAAATTGACCGCAAGAAGCCCAAACAGATATAATATTTGACTAAAACATAATCATTTCAATCCTTGCTTACATTTATGTACGATCACAAATATCTCTTATGTGTGCGAATACTTTGGAACAGATTTTCAAAGTTCAAATCAAACAGAGCTGATTTGCTGGTGTTATGTCCAACAATAAAAACATTTTTTTTTTGTTCAGAGAACATGGGGATGCCAAATAAGATCACCCGCGGGCCAAATTCAGCCTGCGTGTCTTCAGTTGGGGAGCCCTGTTGTACAGCAGGGCATGAGGCACTCTGTAACATCTTCCCCTCACCAACGATATGTTGTGAAAGTATGCTTGATTTGATTTAACTTTTATTTAACTAGGCAAGTCAGTTAAGAACATTCTTATTTATAATGACGGCCTACCAAAAGGCCTCCTGCAGGGACGGGGGCTGGGATTAAAAAAAAATATATATATATATATATATATATATATGACAACACGCATCACAACAAGAGACAACACTACATAAAGAGAGACCTAAGAAAACAACAGCATGGTAGCAACACATGACAACAACGGCAGTAACCTGGCAGCAACACAACATGGTAGCAGCACAACATGGTACAAACATTATTGGGCACAGACAACAGCACAAAGGGCATGAAGGTAGAGACAACAATGCATCACACAAAGCAGCCATAACTGTCAGTAAGAGGGTCCGTGATTGAGTCTTTGAATAAAGCGATTTGAGATAAAACTGTTCAGTTTGAGGGGTTTTGCAGCTCGTTCCAGTCGCTAGCTGCAGCGACCTGAAAAGAGGAGCGACCCAGGGATGTGTGCGCTTTGGGGACCTTTAACAGAATGTGATTAGGAGAACGGGTGGAGGATGAGGGCTGTAGTAGATATCTCAGATAGGTAGATTAGTGAAGCTGCATTTTATGACAATAAAACTTAAATTCTGAGTGAGGTTTATACAGTTTTTTTCTCATATAAACTATAGTCATGTTTCAGTGTGTACTCATCAATGTGTCGTCATAAAAAAAATAAGTTAATGTCCCAAGCATGAAATTATTGTTGTTTACAGCTTGCGCTGCCAGATTAGTCTGATTCACCACCCTGTCCCACAATTCCACCCAACCAGATGCTGTGGAATGGGACTGTTATCCACCCCACTCTGAGTCACTGGGGCCAGGAAGACTACCTCTGATCATCTGCCAGCAATGTTATTGTGCCTGGCCCCGGGCCCTGAGGCAAGGGCCTAATGATCACCCTGATGTCAACAGCCGTCTATGACCGAGCCGCGGAGGAAAGCTAGACAACCGGCTCGGAAATGTCAAGCAGCTGCATATCAAACCACGTATTCAACTTCAGAGCTGAAACGTGTGGCTGTAGTGTCACTGATCTCAAATTCAATCCAGGTTGTCTTTGCAACTCAATATCATATTAGCTTGCTGAGCTCTAGGTCTCTTTTTTGTCTAAACAGAGGTCAGATAGTCTCAGGCAGGAATACTCTTCATGCAAGGCTAGGCTCTGCAAACAACCTCTGTTACATTTAATAAGGTGGAGTGCTAATTTGATAAAAGAAAATGAGTTCCAGCTGTCTATTGACAGATCTGGGTTGAGGAGTTCCAGCAGTTTATTGACGGATCTGGGTCGAGGAGGGAGTTCCAGCAGTCTATTGACGGATCTGGGTCGAGGAGGGAGTTCCAGCAGTCTATTGACGGATCTGGGTCGAGGAAGGAGTTCCAGCAGTCTATTGACGGATCTGGGTCGAGGAAGGAGTTCCAGCAGTCTATTGACGGATCTGGGTCGAGGAAGGAGTTCCAGCAGTCTATTGACGGATCTGGGTCGAGGAAGGAGTTCCAGCAGTCTATTGACGGATCTGGGTCGAGGAAGGAGTTTACAGCAGTCTATTGACGGATCTGGGTCGAGGAAGGAGTTCCAGCAGTCTATTACGGATCTGGGTCGAGGAAGGAGTTCCAGCAGTCTATTGACGGATCTGGGTCGAGGAAGGAGTTTGAGCAATCTATTGACGGATCTGGGTCGAGGAAGGAGTTCCAGCAGTCTATTGACGGATCTGGGTCGAGGAAGGAGTTCCAGCAGTCTATTGACGGATCTGGGTCGAGGAAGGAGTTCCAGCAGTCTATTGACAGAGCTCTAGGTTATTACTTTCTCATGGCATCTAAATCTCTCTGGCTGACTGGTAAGCAAAGAAGCAGAGCTCTGTGTGACAATATGGCCTCTGTCTATAACTCAACCAGAACCACTTTCTTTAGACAGTACCACACCAAAGGTAAGGGGATTCTACTCCTCAGTCATATGACTATTGCGGAATGCGTAAAGAAGCCCCCCAACTGCACCTTGCCCACTTGGTGTTATAAAGCTGGTCCCTGAGATGAATTGCCCCCCTTTCTTCCCACCCCACTCTACCCCGGCAACAATCACCCCTGGCAGGGGTCCAGCAATAACACAGCTGTTGAGCAGGCTTAGTCACTGTGGCGATGGCCGCTGGACTGGGGTGGAATGTTTGTGTGTGGTAAGCTGACATTCAGAATCTTTGGCAGTGTTCGCTTGAGAGGGGAGGGATAGAGGGGTTTGAGGAGAGAGAGGACTGCCAATACCCCCCCCTCCCTTTCCTCTCTTCTCCCGGTCAGGCCACCGGGTTTCTTTCGGTGCGCTCCAGCTTGTTTCATAACCGCACAAGAGTCTGTTTGGAAGGAGGAAGTACAGAACACTTTGTCTTTGCAATGTGATCTAAAGTCTGTCTTGGCATTCAGACTCCCATTTAGGTTCTCAAAGCACTTAAAACCAGGTTCAGCTCTGAAAGGTTTCACCTTCAAGTCAGCACTATAGTATCATTGCCTGTTGTGTAGTAGACTGAACTTGAGGCCTTATGTACATGTATGTAAAATAGCTTTAAACCCCTCAACAGGGAAATGTTTCAGGTCATGAATCATCTCTGGACTATTTCTGGATCAACACAGCACGCCGATGTGAGCGTTTGGTGCATCTGTTCTGATAGTGTTTTGGATGACATGGTTTCTTTCCTGCAAACTTTGAAGGGTTGATGGAACAGTTCACCCCAACTTGAAAGTTTCTCTGTTTTCATACTTCAAATGAGTAACTTTAAGGACATAAAATGGAGTGGCTACGGATGTGGAGTTTCTGTATCCCAATTTCCCAAGGCAAAAAAAAGATATGGATGTTTCTGCACATGTGCAGGATAAAACATTTTTACGTAGCTGAATGTCCACTCTGCTGTCTACATAGCTGCTGTGCTGAATGTCCACTCTGCTGTCTACATAGCTGCTGTGCTGAGTGTCCACTCTGCTGTCTACATAGCTGCTGTGCTGAGTGTCCACTCTGCTGTCTACATAGCTGCTGTGCTGAGTGTCCACTCTGCTGTCTACATACAGTGGGGCAAAAAAGTATTTAGTCAGCCATCAATTGTGCAAGTTCTTCCACTTAAAAAGATGAGAGGCCTGTAATTTTCATCATAGGTACACTTCAACTATGACAGACAAAATGAGAAAAAGAAATCCAGAAAATCACATTGTAGGATTTTTAATGAATTTATTTGCAATTTATGGTGGAAAATAAGTATTTTAACAAACTAACTTGCCCATTGTCAGAATTTTTTTATCGATCTGGATACATGCCCGGCTGCCTAGAACGTTCGGCGGCAGAGTTGGAAGACAATTAGCGATTGAATGTTATTTTTTCATCATCATTGCAAACATTGGCTAAGCTGCGCAGGAGGCAGACAGGCGGTCAAGTAGTGTTGTTTTTCAGCAACTGCAATATACATGACAACAGACAGACCGAGAAGGCTGGAGCCTTCATAATATACATGACAACAGACAGACCGAGAAGGCTGGGGCCTTCATAATATACATGACAACAGACAGACCGAGAAGGCTGGGGCCTTCATAATATACATGACAACAGACAGACCGAGAAGGCTGGGGCCTTCATAATATACATAACAACAGACAGACCGAGAAGGCTGGAGCCTTCATAATATACATGACCACAGACAGACCGAGAAGGCTGGGGCCTTCATAATATACATGACAACAGACAGACCGAGAAGGCTGGGGCCTTCATAATATACATGACAACAGACAGACGAGAAGGCTGCGGCCTTCATAATATACATGACAACAGACAGACCGAGAAGGCTGCGGCCTTCATAATATACATGACAACAGACAGACCGAGAAGGCTGGGGCCTTCATAATATACATGACCACAGACAGACCGAGAAGGCTGGGGCCTTCATAATATACATGACAACAGACAGACCGAGAAGGCTGCGGCCTTCATAATATACATGACAACAGACAGACCGAGAAGGCTGCGGCCTTCATAATATACATGACAACAGACAGACCGAGAAGGCTGCGGCCTTCATAATATACATGACAACAGACAGACCGAGAAGGCTGCGGCCTTCATAATATACATGACAACAGACAGACCGAGAAGGCTGCGGCCTTCATAATATACATGACAACAGACAGACCGAGAAGGCTGCGGCCTTCATAATATACATGACAACAGACAGACCGAGAAGGCTGCGGCCTTCATAATATACATGACAACAGACAGACCGAGAAGGCTGCGGCCTTCATAATATACATGACAACAGACAGACCGAGAAGGCTGCGGCCTTCATAATATACATGACAACAGACAGACCGAGAAGGCTGCGGCCTTCATAATATACATGACAACAGACAGACCGAGAAGGCTGCGGCCTTCATAATATACATGACAACAGACAGACCGAGAAGGCTGCGGCCTTCATAATATACATGACAACAGACAGACCGAGAAGGCTGCGGCCTTCATAATATACATGACAACAGACAGACCGAGAAGGCTGGGGCCTTCATAATATACATGACAACAGACAGACCGAGAAGGCTGCGGCCTTCATAATATACATGACAACAGACAGACCGAGAAGGCTGCGGCCTTCATAATATACATGACAACAGACAGACCGAGAAGGCTGGAGCCTTCATAATATACATGACAACAGACAGACCGAGAAGGCTGCGGCCTTCATAATATACATGACAACAGACAGACCGAGAAGGCTGCGGCCTTCATAATATACATGACAACAGACAGACCGAGAAGGCTGCGGCCTTCATAATATACATGACAACAGACAGACCGAGAAGGCTGGAGCCTTCATAATATATATGTTTCGTTCAAATCGCCTCAGGGTTTGAATTTCAGCTGTTCAGAAATACACTGCTCAAGAAAATAAAGGGAACACTTAAACAACACAATGTAACTCCAAGTCAATCACACTTCTGTGAAATCAGACTGTCCACTTAGGAAGCAACACTGATTGACAATAAATTTCACATGCTGTTGTGCAAATGGAAATTATAGGCAATTAGCAAGACACCCCCAATAAAGGAGTGGTTCTGCAGGTGGTAACCACAGACCACTTCTCAGTTCCTATGCTTCCTGGCTGATGTTTTGGTCACTTTTGAATGCTGGCGGTGCTTTCACTCTAGTGGTAGCATGAGACGGAGTCTACAACCCACACAAGTGCCTCAGGTAGTGCAGCTCATCCAGGATGGCACATCAATGCGAGCTGTGGCAAGAAGGCTTGCTGTGTCTGTCAGCGTAGTGTCCAGCGCATGGAGGCGCTACCAGGAGACAGTACATCAAGAGACGTGGAGGAGGCCGTAGGAGGGCAACAACCCAGCAGCAGGACTGCTACCTCTGCCTTTGTGCAAGGAGGAGCAGGAGGAGCACTGCCAGAGCTCTGCAAAATGACCTCCAGCAGGCCACAAATGTGCATGTCTGTTTGAGCAGACTCCATGAGGGTGGTATGAGGGCCTGACTTCCACAGGTGGGGGTTGTGCTTACAGCCCAACACCGTGCAGTACGTTTGGCATTTGCCAGAGAACACCAAGATTGGCAAATTCGCCACTGGCGCCCTGTGCTCTTCACAGATGAAAGCAGGTTCACACTGAGGACATTACAGACGTGACAGAGTCTGGAGACGCCGTGGAGAACGTTCTGCTGCCTGCAACATCCTCCAGCATGACCGGTTTGGCGGTGGGTCAGTCATGGTGTGGGGTGGCATTTCCATGTGCTCGCCAGAGGTAGCCTGACTGCCATTAGGTACTGAGATGAGATCCTCAGACCCCTTGTGAGACCATATGCTGGTGCGGTTGGCCCTGGATTCCTCCTAATGCAAGACAATGCTAGACCTCAGGTGGCTGGAGTGTGTCAGCAGTTCCTGCAAGAGGAAGGCATTGATGCTATGGACTGGCCCGCCCGTTCCCCAGACCTGAATCCAATTGAGCACATCTGGGACATCATGTCTCGCTCCATCCACCAACAGACTGTCCAGGTGTTGGCGGATCCTTTAGTCCAGGTCTGGAAGGAGATCCCTCAGTAGACCATCCGCCACCTCATGAGGAGCATGCCCAGGCATTGTAGGCAGGTCATACATGCACGTGGAGGCCACACACACTACTGAGCCTCATTTTAACTTGTTTTAAGGACATTACATCAAAGTTGGATCAGCCTGTAGTGTGGTTTTCCACTTTAATTTGGAGTGTGACTCCAAATCCAGACCTCCATGGGTTGATAAATTTGATTTCCATTGATAATGTTTGTGATTTTGTTGTCAGCACATTCAACTATGTAAAGAAAAAAGTATTTAATAAGAATATTTCATTCATTTAAATCTAGGATGTGTTATTTTAGTGTTCCCTTTATTTTTTGGAGCAGTGTATAATGCAGAGACAGACTACATCATGATTCAGAAGAGGTTGCACAGCCACTGCATGGCCAATCCGATGTCTGCATTTATTGTGATACGACCTCTGCAGAATTAAGGGAATTCATACTTCTTGCGTTTCACATTGAAGAGCTGTTGCGAAGGAAGTTGTGAGTTTGTTTATACAGGACCTCCCACCCTCACCTATTGTCAACCAATCATGCCAATGCGGAGCTGTACGGAGCCCTTCGCATTTTTAGAAAATTTGAGAGGGATGCGGTACAGAGCTCGCCCTTTGGTGGTAATGCAATTGCGTCACACCCTGTGTACTGAGCCTCTGGTTCACATTGCCTGAGCAAGCATAAAAAAGCATTGGCTTTAAAGAGCTAAACGTGAAGGGAGGCGGAGTGTTAACAGCAGCTACGTTAAAAAAAGCTGTACGTAAAATAACACTTTAGTTGAACTATCCCTTTTAGCCCAATGAGCCCATTGTCATTGTCATTTGTAGCCTTTGGAGTAGTTTAGACTTGCACTCATTGTCTTTAATGGTTGTTGATGCATACACCTTGGGAAATTATAACGTTTCATTCACACTAAGTGAAATGAATGATGTGTCAACTGATTTGACAGCCATAAAATTACCCAGGGTTGCTATTATCAGATCTTATGTTTAGCAGAGATGTGCGTCCTTTTCATAGCTCCAGTTGCTCTGGCCTCTCCCTACCCCTTATCACGACTCCAATTCCATTGGGGCGGCAGGGTAGCCTAGTGGTTAGAGTGTTGGACTAGTAACCGGAGGGTTGCAAGTTCAAACCCCCGAGCTGACAAGGTACAAATCTGTCGTTCTGCCCCTGAACAGGCAGTTAACCCACTGTTCCTAGGCTGTCATTGAAAACAAGAATTTGTTCTTAACTGACTTGCCTAGGTTAAATAAAATAAAAAACCATTCATATGCTGCCAGAGGCAAATGCTCGATGCTGTCTGACTCTAACCAAATACTCTGCCGCAAACGTAAATATGCCTCGCAACGCTATACAGTTTCGTAGTTTTCCTATAAGCGAGAAAAAATATTCTAATACAAAATATGCTTTTACTGTACCCAGTTTAGTAAAGTTGCATCCGGCTGTATTTTGAGAAACTCATGCTATCCAGCTGGAAATGTGGAGTGGAATGGTTCAATGGAAATGTGGAGTGGAATGGTTCAATGGAAATGTGGAGGGGAATGGTTCAATGGAAATGTGAAGTGGAATGGTTCAATGGAAATGTGGAGTGGAATGGTTCAATGGAAATGCGGAGTGGAATGGTTCAATGGAAATGCGGAGTGGAATGGTTCAATGGAAATGCGGAGTGGAATGGTTCAATGGAAATGCGGAGTGGAATGGTTCAATGGAAATGCGGAGTGGAATGGTTCAATGGAAATGTGAGCGTAGGGTTAGAGGATGTGTCCTACCTCGGCTGGAGGCCTTGTGTGAAAACAGTTGGATGCAACTTTGCCGAACTCCGTACAGTAAGTGTATCTTTTGTATTTGAAAAATGATTTCTCGCTGGTATGAAAGTTGAAATCCAAATCGTTTCCAAAACCGTATCGCAAGCAAGGATTCTGTCTCGATTGTAGTTCACATGGAGCCAGCTGCAATCCATATGTTCAGTTAATAAACCAGGATGGGGACCACTGTAAGCCCCCTTGGATAGTTGAGAGCTAGCCTCTTACCAAAATGACTCTGTCACCAGAGACTTATTTCATCGCTGGTTTACACAGATGTATTGATGTCAAAGCTACAAATTTAAATTGAGCAGATGTAAATAGAGAATTTGATTAACTAGTAGAAAGAGGAGGAAGGGAAGCGCTACTAAGGTACACAATAGTACATTTTGGTAGATAGAAGGGGCTCTTTGGTAAAAGGGGTGAATTGGTCATCAAAAAGAAACAAGGACCAAGGCACTCTTCATATAATTAATTAAAGTGTCTTTATTTGTTCAATAGAAGCAAAGTTTTAAAAATCTGGCGCGTTTTGGCTGCGTTGGATTTGATTCATTACATTAAGAGAATTTGATTAATTGCAAATTCCCCCTTCAATACTGATCTTGCTTGTTCAGACCTGCATAGATCAAAAACAGGATAGATTTGTAATGAAGTCTCCATAACTGGTATCTATGTGAAGTTTGGTAGTTGGTATATTTGTGAACCTTTGAACATTCAGATCACCCTAAAGTGTGATATGTTGACGTTTTCCCCCTACAGAGGATGGAGCACTAGCCACCATTGACGTGGGTTTGGCCTACAGAGATGACACGCTCAGTGAGTGGACAGAGATGGCCCACTCCATAGAACAGAGGAAGCTCAGCTGCAACTTCACCACCACCAAGGTAAACAATTCCATTCCTCAATATCTGTTGTGCTTCTGGCTTTTGCTTAATTTTCAGCTCTTAATCAATCTCTCAGTCTCATTGTTTCAGCTCATCAGATGTATTTTTGTGTAAAAGAAAAAATCCATATAAGTTGAGTTGTTGTCCAATTGGATATCTCTTACCATTTTATCTTGTGTCCTGCAGACGTATGAGAACGAGGGGCGCTACTATGAGTGTGACCTGCTGCCCTTCATGGAGCTGGGCAACGTGGCCCACAAGTACTACCTTCTCAACATCCGCCTGCCTGTCAGCGAACGCAAGAAGATCAACATGGGCATCGGCGAGATCAAGGACATCCGTCTGGTGGTGAGCATTCTCTACTGCACATCTCTTCCAGATCGCCCCGTCTCCTCTCGGCTGGGAGAGACTATAATATATCCTTTACTATGGAGTCTAAACACACGGCCGAAGTGTGAAAATACTTTGGTTCGTTTTCCGATTTTGTCCAAACTGATGGTCAAAATGGGCAAACGAGATGTTGAAATGAACTGTGTGAAAGACTGTGGCTGACGGTTTAATTTCCCATCCTATCAGGGTATCCATCAGAACGGCGGTTTCACCAAGGTGTGGTTCGCCATGAAGACCTTCCTCACACCAAGCATCCTCATCATCATGGTGTGGTACTGGAGACGCATCACCCTGATGACGCGACCCCCTGTGCTGTTGGAAAAGTAAGGCCGGGCCATATTGTTTATTGGACTGTAAACGGGATGTTTCTTTGGTGTTTATTCAAATTTGGCGTCAAAATAGAGTTCAGTTGTCCAGTGACATTGGTTGCTTTGTGGGCTTGGGCACCGTGTGTGTGAATTGAGAATTGATCTCTAATCCAAAATGCATGGGTGTGTCTTGTCCTAGCGATACACAAGTCAAACCTTCAGCCAGTGTAACGGATGTGAAATGGCTAGCTAGTTAGCAGTGGTGCGCGCTAATAGCGTTTCAATCGGTGACGTCACTTGCTCTGAGACCTTGAAGTAGTGGTTCCCCTTGCTCTGCAAGGGCCACGGCTTTTGTGGAACGATGGGTAACGATGCTTCGTGGGTGACTGTTGTTGATGTGTGCAGAGGGTCCCTGGTTCGAGCCCGGGTATGGGCGAGGGGACGGACTAAAGTTATACTGTTACACCAGGGTAAAACCCAGTAACCCCAGTGGATACCAGTTAGGCCTAGTGCTTATGGTAACATTAGTACAGGAGGAGACATGTCATTAGATTAACTATGGATGAACTGTGCATCTAGGTCAGATCTCAGTGTGCAGTGTCCTGGGTCCGTATTCACAAAGCATCTCAGAGTAGGATTGCTGATCTAGGATCAGCTCCCCCTTGTGCATGCATTCGTAATGAGCTAAAAGACTAAACTGATCCTAGAGCTGCAGTTGGTCAGCTACACTGTTAAATAAAAATGAGTACCGAATTGAGCTTTTTCAAGCAAAAATGATAACTAACACCAGATTGAAATGATTTACTAATGTAGAACGATACCCTATGCAGAGAGCTAAACGTTCAGTCTAGTTTACCCCCTGCAGTGAGGGGAGAGCGTATCAGTATGTCGCTGTGTTCAAAACCACAGGAACATTCGTCGAGGCGTAAAGCGTGTAACAGTCTTTTAGCACTCAACTAACGCTTCCACCTCAATGTTTCCTCGCTCTCTCCATCTTGTCCTTGGTCTTCGGCTCAGAGTCCTCCTTCCCAAATGACTGCAGAGTTCTCAGGAAATGGCCCTCAAACTCTATTTGTGGAGAGGAGATTATTTATTTCATGCTGTAAAAGCTTTGGTGAAGCCGTCATGCTATTCCTTAGAGGTGTCGAGATGTTAGCTTTAGAAATAAAAAGATTACCAAGAGACATGTAATGGGGAAATGCCTCTCATAGGTACTTAGGCTCCCTGCTGTCGCTCTGATGGTGGGATTCCTGGGAACTGGACCAAGGTTACGTTATTGTCTACTGAAAAGTCAGTTGACTGAATGCGCAAGGCGGTTGAAACTGGATTTGTTTAAAGAACTTGACTGTTTGTGTGGTGGATTATTAGGTTTTATTAGAACTTTTGAAAAACGGAACAACTCAATGACCACCATGCCTCAGGATATGGTTCTCTTTCCAAACCGAAAGTACATTCATGCCATTGTCAGTAGTTAACTGTTAATTGCTGGTGGACTACTTGGCAAGGTTTCCTGGAAGAATATAAAACACTGGAGGAATAAGTGTATCAATGGCAGCAGTACACACTGACTAAGTCTATGCCTGAAGTTTGTTTCCACTAAAGCAATTTTTGATTCTATTGAGTTAGTACTTTTATTTCCCCAGGATGTACTGGAGGTTGATGCCTCTTATCTGGCTCTCTTTACAGGATGTACTGGAGGTTGATGCCTCTTTATCTGGCTCTCTGCAGCTTGTTTAGTTGCTGTGCTCTTTATACACACCTCTCTCCTGACTGTATATTCGCAGAGTGCAGGACATTCCCTGCATACCAGCCCAATGTGGTCTCGCACTGTTCACTCGGTAGAACATGCCGGAACGGTTCTCGCTGCCGACTCTTCTGGAATGTGATTAATGTTTTTAGAGTCAATTGCAAACCGTCATCCACACACACACACACACACACACACACACACACACACACACACACACACACACACACACACACACACAATACACCCACCTCTCAGCCCGCACTGCACCCCTCATTCTCCCTGCAATATGCCCACCTCTATCCCGCACCCCTCCCTTCCTCCCGTCCTCTTTGCAATTATCCTTTCATCTTTCCCAGCATGCAGGGACTTGCAGCAATTGAACAGAGAAGCCTTATTAGGTTGATATTTTATTTATTTTACCAGCAGTGATTTATCAAAGCCTGCAGTGTGGTACAGTGGCTGGGTGGACTATGGAGTCTCCCCGGTGGCTATGGAGTCTCCCCGGTGGCTATGGAGTCTCCCCGGTGGCTATGGAGTCTCCCCGGTGGCTATGGAGTCTCTCCGGTGGCTATGGAGTCTCCCCGGTGGCTATGGAGTCTCCCCGGTGGCTATGGAGTCTCCCCGGTGGCTATGGAGTCTCCCCGGTGGCTATGGAGTCTCCCCGGTGGCTATGGAGTCTCCCCGGTGGCTATGGAGTCTCCCCGGTGGCTGGGGAGGTGGACTATGGAGTCTCCCCGGTGGCTGGGGAGGTGGACTATGGAGTCTCCCCGGTGGCTGGGGAGGTGGACTATGGAGTCTCCCCGGTGGCTGGGGAGGTGGACTATGGAGTCTCCCCGGTGGCTGGGGAGGTGGACTATGGAGTCTCCCCGGTGGCTGGGGAGGTGGACTATGGAGTCTCCCCGGTGGCTGGGGAGGTGGACTATGGAGTCTCCCCGGTGGCTGGGGAGGTGGACTATGGAGTCTCCCCGGTGGCTGGGGAGGTGGACTATGGAGTCTCCCCGGTGGCTGGGGAGGTGGACTATGTCTGACCCCATGTTATGAGTTCTCCCGTTACATTTCCGTCTGATTTTTAGTGGCTATGTTGAGTTGAAAGAACATGTTAAATTATCTGAACCCAACCATTTAACAATTCTGCTGAATTATAAGAAAGTAATGTCCATGATCATTTATATTGATTGTGAGCCTTATGTTAATGCTGTATGCTATTGATTTATATTTCTATTTATGTTGATGATCAAGTTGATCATGATGGTGGGGATGATAAGGATTTTGATAATGATCCAGTTGATGGTGTGTCCTCCAGGGTGATCTTTGCCCTGGGCTTGTGCATGACCTTCATCAACATCCCGGTGGAGTGGTTCTCTGTGGGCTTCAACTGGACCTGGATGCTGCTGTTCGGGGACATCCGGCAGGGCATCTTCTACGCCATGCTGCTCTCCTTCTGGATCATCTTCTGTGGAGAGCACCTCATGGTCTGTCTCTTCACCTTCTCACCGACTTGATATCCATTGAGCCAGTGACTTGGTATCCATTGAGCCAGTGACTTGGTATCCATTGAGCCAGTGACTTGGTATCCATTGAGCCAGTGACTTGGTATCCATTGAGCCAGTGACTTGGTATCCATTGAGCCAGTGACTTGGTATCCATTGACCCAAATCTTTAGCACGGAAGCTCCCCGTTGTAGCGTGGTTGACATTTAAAAGGTAATTTCCAATTGAGCTGACATGTGTAGCGTTTACCGTGAATGCAGTCTACGCGAAAGTGGTAACATTGCCTTTCAAATTAAATCAATTGTATTTATTAAACCCATTTTTTCATTAGCAGATGTCACAAAGTGCTTATACAGAAACCCAGCCTAAAACCGCAAACATCAAGCAATGCTGATCTAGAAGCACGCACGGTATCTAGGGAAAAAACTCCCTAGGAAGAAACCTAGAGAGGACCAGGCTCTGAGAGGTAGCCAGTCCTCTTCTGGCTGTGCTGGTAGAGATTACAGTATAAGAGTACATGGCCATTAAGGCCAGATCATTCTTCAATATGTTCAACTGGTCATAGATGACCATCAGGGTCAAATACACTGACCAAAAATATAAAGTAAAGTGCTGGTTTCATGATCTGAAATAAAAGATCCCAGAAATGTTCCATATGCACAAAAAGCTTATTTCTCGCAAATGTTGTGCAGAAATTTGTTTACATCCCTGTTAGTGAGCCTTTCTACTTTAAGACAATCCATTCACCTGACATGTGTGGCATATCAAGAAGCTGATTAAACTGCATGATCATTACACAGGTGTGCCTTGTGCTGGGGGCAATAAAAGTCCACTCTAAAATGTGCAGTTTTGTCACTAAAGACAATGCCACAGGTGTCTCAAGTTTTGAGGGAGGGTGCAATTGGCATGCTGACTGGAGGATTGTCCACCAGAGCTGTTGCCAGAGAATTGAATATGAATTTCTCTACCATAATTAATCAATTAAACTGATTTATGAAGCCCTTTTTACATCAGAAAGCCGCCTCCAATTTCATTTTTAGAGAATTTGGCATTACGTCCAACCGGCCTCACAACTGCAGACCATGTGCATGGCGCCGTGTGGGCGAGCGGTTTGAATTAGTATCCATGGACTTAGTATGACTTTGTATCCATAGTCCTAAAACCTTTTTATGCTGCTTAATGTCTTGCTATGTTAAATAAAGGTTATAGAAGGAAAGGTCTGTCATGGTATTGTGCCCTTTGTGGTATACACCAAATTAGAATGGTTAGCTGTATGGCCATTGTAGATTTGTTTCATTTGCATACATACATAGTGTCTTCACAAAGTATTCATACCCCTTGACTTATTCAAAATGTTGTTACAGCCTGAATTTATTGAAAATAAAATACAGATATTCATTTACAATTTACATAAGTTTTCACACCCCTGAGTCAATACTTTGTAGAAGTTTGTTGGCAGTGATTACAGCTGTGAGTCATTCTGGGTAAGTCTCTCAGAGTGATTACAGCTGTGAGTCATTCTGGGTAAGTCTCTCAGAGTGATTACAGCTGTGAGTCATTCTGGGTAAGTCTCTCAGAGTGATTACAGCTGTGAGTCATTCTGGGTAAGTCTCTCAGTGATTACAGCTGTAAGTCTAAGAGTGATTACAGCTGTGAGTCATTCTGGGTAAGTCTCTCAGAGTGATTACAGCTTTGAGTCATTCTGGGTAAGTCTCTGAGTGATTACAGCTGTGGGTCATTCTGGGTAAGTCTCTCAGAGTGATTACAGCTGTGAGTCATTCTGGGTAAGTCGAAGAGCTTTGCACATCTGGACTTTGCAACATTTGCCCGTTTTTATTATTATCAAAATTCTTCAAGCTCTGTCAAGTTGGTTGTTGATCATCACTAGACTATTTTCAGGTCTTGCCATAGATTTTCAGGTAGATTAAAGTCAAAACTGTAGCTCGGCCACTTAGGAACATCCACTGTCTTCTTGGTAAGTAACTCCAGTGTAGATTTAGCCTTGTTATAGGTTATTGTTCTGCTGAAAGGTGAATTCGTCTCCCAGTGTCTGTTAGAAAGCAGACTGAACCAGGTTTTCCTCCAGGATTTTGCCTGTGCCTAGCTTCATTCCATTTCTTTTTATCCTGGCAAATTCCCCAGTCCTGAAAGATTACAAGCACCGACAACATGAGTCAGCCACCATGCTTGAAATATTGGAAGTGGTACTCCGTAATGTGTTGTACTGGATTTGCGCCAACACTTTGTATTCAGGACATATAGTGAATTGCTGTGACACATTTTTTTACAGTTTTACTTTAGTGTCTTGTTGCAAACAGGATGCATGTTTTGGAATATTGACCTTTTTTTGCAGGCTTCCTTCTTTTAACTGTCAATCAGGTTAGTATTGTGGAGTAATTACTATGTTGTTGATCCAGCCTCTGTTTTCTCCAGTCACAGCCATTCAACTATGTAACTGTAAAGTCACCATTGGCATCATGGTGGAATCCTTGAACAGGTTCCTTCCTCTCCGGCAACTGAGTTAGGAAGGAGGTCGATCTTTGTAGTGACTAGGTGTATTGATAAACCATCAAAAGTGTAATTAATAACTTCACTATGCTCAAAGGGATATTCAATGTCTACATTTGCTTTGCCTCATCTACCAATAGGTGCCATTCTTTGTGAGGCATTGGAAAATCTCCCTGGTCTTTGTGGTTGAATCTGTGTTTTGAATTTCACTGCTCAACTGAGGGACCTTACAGATATTTGTGTGTGTGGGTACAGAGATGAGGTAGTTATTCAAAAATCATGTTCAACGCTATTATTGCACACTTATTATGTGACTTGTTAAGCCATAACAAAGGTGTTGAATACTTATTGACTCAAGTCATTTCGGCTTTACATTTTTGATTAATTTGTAAAAAAAATATATATTCTAAAACCATAATTCCACTTTGACATTATGGGGGGTTGTGTGTGTAGGCCAGTGACAATCTAAAATGAATTAATTTTAAATTCAGGCTGTAACACAACAAAATGTGGGAAAAGTCCAGGGGTGTGAATCCTTTCTGAAGGTGTTGTAGATGCAGGGTTTAGTTTAGACCAGGATACTGCTGTTTTCTAACCCTTTTATTATTCCATCCCTCTTGTATTTCTGTTCTTTGTCCCACCTTTTATCATTACCCTCAGGACCAGATGGAGAGGAACCATTTCTCAATCTACTGGAAGCAGGTGGGACCCATTGTCTTCGGCTCCTTCTGCCTGTTTATCTTCGACATGTGTGAGAGGTGAGGCTGAAACACACACACACACACTTCCTTTGTCACACTGTCAAAATAAAACTTGTTTAGAAGTTACCACCACCGCAGGGACCATTTCTGAAACATTTTTTTCCCACCAGGGGAGTCCAGTTGAAGAACCCTTTCTACAGTATTTGGGCTTCCGACGTGGGGACTGAGTTGGCTGTATTCTTTAGATTAATATGATTACTCCTTACCTTAAAAAGTTGACGGACCAAGGGAGAGTAAACTAGGGATGAAGTCTTGTAAGTCTGAAAATAATGTGTCCATGTTATTGTACTGTATATTCCAATTTCATCTCCCAATGTTTCCTAGTATTAGTTTTTCTCTGATCTCTCATTTCATTGCAACATAGGACCAGATTGTATATCAATATTTGACAGAGACATACTAACATTAATCAGAGCACTTCTCCATCAGTCACAGGCTGTCCCTGAGGTCCTCTCCACTGTTCTGTGCTGCAGTGAGGAATAATTCAGTGTTGCTGGCAGTGCCTGCTCCTGCCTTGGGCCATCTCTCTACTGGGTCTTCCCTCTGCCTGCTCTCTCTCTCTCTCTCTCTGTCTGTCTCTCTGTCTCTCTGTCTCTCTGTCTCTCTGTCTCTCTGTCTCTCTGTCTCTCTGTCTCTCTCTGTCTCTCTGTCTCTCTCTGTCTCTCTCTGTCTCTCTCTGTCTCTCTCTGTCTCTCTCTGTCTCTCTCTGTCTCTCTCTGTGTCTCTCTCTGTGTCTCTCTGTGTCTCTCTGTGTCTCTCTGTGTCTCTCTGTGTCTCTCTGTGTCTCTCTGTGTCTCTCTCTGTCTCTCTCTGTCTGTGTGGGTGTCGAGGAGAGCTGCAGTGGGGAACCCACAGGCTTAGGTGATGCACGATTCATCAGTATAACCCCCCCCCCCCCCCTATCAATCTAGTGGCAGCAAGAGTCTCTTGGTTCGTCTCTCGCTCTCCTTCACTCTTGCTTTCTCCCTCTAGAATTCCCTCTTTCTCTCTCTCTCCTTCTCTTTCTTGCTCACTCTCCAGTCTAGTGGGAGAAAAAAGACCTGTGAAAAGACGGCAATCTCTATCAAGCCTAGAAGTAGACCATGGCATATTCACTAGCTTTTAGAACCTTTCAGCCAAAGAGGTTTCCATTTTTTATATTTAAGTGTTCCTAGAAGTAAGCTTGCCATGGGTTTCTAAATGTACGCTGAGCTGAGACTGGGGGTTCATATGTAAAGTAAGGGCAGCGGTTCCTGAATGGTGCTTCAGTTACGGTTGTTCCTATTTATCCGTAACAGTTGGAGTCTAGCCCTTTTCAGTTTGTTGAGTAATATTGTAACTATTTATTAAGCTATGCTTTTTTAGCATCACCATGCTAGTTCCCTCCTTGACTGAGGTTGATAACAGATGGCGTTCATCATTGTGGCGGGGATCTGTGCCTGTCTCTACTTCCTCTTCCTGTGCTTCATGGTGTTCCAAGTGTTCCGCAACATCAGTGGGAAGAGGTCCTCCCTGCCCGCCATGTCCAAGGCCAGACGCCTGCACTATGAGGTCTGTGTGTGTATTTGAGTATACATTTGTGCACCTAAAATTGTGTTTTTCATACAGTACCAGTCAAAAGTTTGGACACACCTACTCATTCAATTGTTTTTCTTTATTTTTTACTATTTTCTACATTATAGAATAATAGTGAAGACATCAAAACTATGAAGTAACACATGGAATCATGTAGTATGCTTGTCCAACAGTCTTGAAGGAGTTCCCACATGCAGAGTAGTTGTTGGCTGCTTTTCCTTCACTCTGTGGTCCAACACATTCCAAACGATCTCAATTGGGTTGAGGTCGGGTGATTGTGGAGGTCAGGTCATCTGATGCAGCTATCCTCCTTGGACAAATAGCCCTTATACAGCCTGGAGGTGTTTTGGGTCATTGTCCTGTTGAAAAACAAATGATAGTCCCACTAAGCGCAAGCCAGATGGGATGGTGTATCGCTGCAGAATGCTGTGGTAGCCATGCTGGTTAAGTGTGCCTTGAATTTGAAATAAATCACTGACAGTGTCACCAGCAAAGCATCGCCACACCTCCTCCTCCATGCTTCACGGTGGGAACCACACATGCAGAGAGCATCTGTTCACCTACTCTGGGTCTCACAAAGACACGGTGGTTGGAACCAAAAATCAAAAAATTTGGACTCCTCAGACCAAAGGACAGATTTCCACCGGTCTAATGTCCATTGCTCGTGTTTCTTGGCCCAAGAAAGTCTCTTCTTCTTATTGGTGTCCTTTTGTTGTGGTTTCTTTGCAGCAATTTGACTATGAAGGCCTGATTCATGCAGTCTCCTGAGGAAACAGTTGATGTTGAAAAGTGTCTGTTACTTGAACCTGAAGCATATATTTGGGCTGCAATTTCTGAGGCGGTTAACTAATGAACTTATCCTCTGCAGCAGAGGTACCTCTGTGTTCCTTTTCTGTGGCGGTCCTCATAAGAGCCAGTTTCTTCCTCTCTCGGGATCATCTTCATGGATAGTAATAGTAACTGTAATTTTCCTCTCTCAGGGCCTTATCTTCCGGTTCAAGTTCCTCATGTTGGTCACTCTTACCTGCGCTGCAATGACTGTCATCTTCTTCATCATCAGTCAGGTGAGTCATGTCTGTGTGTTTGACTGCAGGGGTATCCCAGAATCCTCTGGAGAGGATTAGGTATTTAAGCATGTTCATTAGGGCACTCCGTAGCTAAATGTTTTTCACTGGAAAAATGAAAACAAGTGTTTCTTATTGGACATGGTTTTGTAGTGTTTTTGCTTACATTTCGTACCTATTGAACACAACCCATATTGTCTAGGTGAATGAGGGCCACTGGCACTGGGGAGACTACACGGTGCAGGTGAACAGTGCCTTCTTCACGGGAATCTACGGCATGTGGAACCTCTACGTGTTCGCCATCATGTTCCTGTATGCTCCCTCACACAAACGCTACGGAGACGAGCAGTCCAGCGGTGAGTCCAACTAACAGCTGCCTCTAATGGTCAACCGTGTCAGTAGGTCAAAAAGGAGATCAAATTTTATTGAAGTGTTTCATAATAGTCTTGATATACTTTACTGTACAGAAAAATAATAACACAACAGTGTCTCTTGTGACGGTTAAGGTCAGATATCTTGAAAAATATCTTACATTTTTATGTTGATATGTTATCTTACATTTCAAAATTCTAAATTTATCTTAAAATAAGTTGACCAATGACTTTAGATAATTTAGCTTGGTAAGCAAAACATATTTTAAAAAACACATCACTCGATGTCAGATATTTAGGCTTGCTTAGATTTCCCTTTTTGCATTGCAGTTTCAACAGACAAAGTAATAAAGTATACTGCCTTACTTGAATCAGAAGGAACGAAATGACAGGAAAATTGGATCTACAAAAGATGTTCAGGAGAAAAAAGTTCAATGAAAGCCGTCTTAAAAAGTTAACACATTGCGGTGGATTCAGACAAAAAATATGTCCAAGTTTTGGACTATTTAAAATGCTTTTCAACAGAAATGGTTTTCTTATTGACTTCAGGTTCAGGTAGCCGCTCCCCAGGGCCGGTTCCAGACATAAGCGACATAAATGTTCACTTAGGAGCCCCTGGCCCCAAAAAATATGCCTTCAGAAAGTATTCGTACCCCTGGACTTATTCCACATTTTGTTGTTAGTCTGATTTCAAAAAGTAGATTTTTTTTTTCTCTCTCACCCGTCTACACACAATACCCCATAATGATAGTGAAAACAACATGTTAGAAATTTGTGAACATTTATAAAACATGAAATACAGGAAGATCTAATTTACATAAATATTCACACCCTTTGAGCCAATATATGTTAGATTCACATTTAGCAGCAGTTACATCTGTGATTCTTTCTGGGTTAGTCTAAGAGCTTTGCACACCAGGATTGTATAATATTTGCCCATTTATTATTTTCTAAATTCTTCAAGCTCTGTCAAGTTGGTTGTTGATCATTGCTAGACAACCATGTTCAAGTCTTGCCATAGATTTTCAAGGAGATTAAAGTCAACTGTAACTAGGCCACTCAGGAACATTCTCTGTCGTCTTGGTAAGCAACTCCAGTGTAGATTTGGCCTTGTGTTTTAGGTTATTATCCTGCTGAAAGGTGAATTCATCTCCCCA
The DNA here is from genome assembly GCF_013265735.2 of Oncorhynchus mykiss. NCBI lineage: Eukaryota > Metazoa > Chordata > Actinopteri > Salmoniformes > Salmonidae > Oncorhynchus > Oncorhynchus mykiss. The sequence goes on along the minus strand of NC_048592.1, from coordinate 31,141,180 downwards.
ATGTCTGGTGGAAAGCAGGCAACCATGTTTTCCTCTAGGATTTTGCCTGAGCTTATTTTAATTTTTTTATTTCACCTTTATTTAACCAGGTAGGCCAGTTGAGAACAAGTTCTCATTTACAACTGCGACCTGGCCAAGATATAGCAAAGCAGTGCGACCAAAAACAACAACAGAGTTACACATAAATACACATAGTCAATAACACAATAGAAAAATCTATGTACAGTGTGTGCAAATGTAGAAGATTAGGGAGGTAAGGCAATAAATAGGCAGTTAAAGGTTTAGCTCCATTCCATAAAAATGTTTATCCTGAAAAACTCCCCAGTTGTTAACGATTAGAAGTATACCCATAACATGATGCAGCCACGACTGTTCTTCAAAATGTGGAGGGTGGTGCTCCATATTGTGGTGTATTGGATTTTCCCCAAACATAACACGTTGTATTCAGGTCAAAAAGTTAATTGCTTTGCCATATTTTTTGCAGTATTAATTTAGTTCCTTTTTGCAAACAGGATGCATGTTTTGGAAAAAGTAATATTCTGTACAGGCTTCCTTATTTTCACTCTTGTCAATTAGGTTAGTATTGTTGAGTAACTACAATGTTGTTGACCCATCCTCAGTTTTCTCCTATCACAGCCATTAAACACTGTTTTAAAGTCACTATTGGCCTCATGATGAAATCCCTGAGCGGTTTCCTTCCTCTCTGGCAACTGAGTTAGGCAGGACGACTGTATATTTGTAGTGAATGGGTGTATTGATACACCATCTAAAGTGTAATTAATAATGTCACCATGCTCAAAGGGATATTAAATGTCTGCTTTTTGAATTTATACCCATCTACCAATAGGTGCCATTCTTTGCGAGGCATCGAAAACCTCCCTGGTCTTTGTGGTTGAATCTGTGTTTGAAATTCACTGCTCAACTGAGGAACCTTACAGATAATTGTAAGTGTGGGGTACAGAGATGAGGTAGTCATTTAAAAATAACGTTAAACACTATTATTGCACACAGAGTGAGTCAATGCAACTTATTATGTGACTTGTCAAGCACATTTTTACTCCTGAACTTATTTAGACTTGCCATAACAAAGGGATTAAATACTTATTGACTCAAGACATTTCAGCTATTGATTTTTAATGTATTTTTTTACATTTCAAATGCATCATTCCACTTTGACGACATGGGGTATTGTGTGTAGACCAGTAACAAAATATCTCAATTTAATCCATTTTAAATTCCGACTGTTATAACAAAATGTGGAAAAAGTCTAGGGGTGTGAATACTTTCTGAAGGCACTGTTTATATTTTTTGGGGGGGAACTCAGTCATGTTCTCAACCTAGTATTGAGAGTAAGAATAGTAGAGTCCATCAGGTGCGATTTTGAAATTTGGTTGTGCCTCAGCAGTTTTGTTCTCTGTCAGTCACTCAATTAGCTATGTCAGCTAACAATTTTTAGATTGCCAGCTATCTAAACTTCTAGTATTCATGGCCAAATACCGACCGGGGACCCTGACCTCCAGGGGCCCCAATGGATTTTGTTAGTACTTCTCACTCGGATATTAAGATGAAATAAGTCATGACAAAATATGTAGAATTGCAGGGAATTTGTTTTAAAAATGTATCTCCACTCCATGGCAAAATGTGTACAATAGCAGGAAATTTGCTTTAAAATGACACATTTTTCACCACTGTCAAGATGGGGGACACTAAAATGTTGTGAGGTAAGGGACCCGCCCAACCAAATTTTGCTAAGGGCCCCCGAAAGGCTGCAGCTGGCCAGGCTCCTCCCTGTTTCAGTTTTGTTTTCTTCCATTTGGTGCCTAATGAGCACAAAGCAGATGACCCAGATGTACTGCTGTCTGTTTACTATACTGACGTGTGTTGGTCTCTGTGCAGGAGACGCAGGAGCCAGTGGCGAGGACATCCAGCTGACCACCACCATCACCCACGTGGACGGACCCACCGAGATCTACAAGATGACGGGCAAGGAGGCCCAAGAGTAGCGCCCCCCCCCCCCCCTTGACATCAAACCACCTACAAACACACCTCCCTCAAACCTGGACGGTGCTTCATTTAGCCCTGTTACCCATGTGCCCCACATTGTCCCAGAAGTTCAAAAGCAACTTTATCTGTAGCCCTTTAGTCCTTTCATTTCATTGCAGACATGGGGCTAGATTGTATATTCATTTTTGACATTTGACATAGTCTGTTAACTCTGTTTGTAATGTTGGTGTTGAACAACTGTACTCTTATGAAGTCCAGGTTGTGAAAATCTGATTTGCGATGGAGTGGAAGGATGTAGAACAGCATCTGTTGGTCATGAGGTAGTTGGGGAGGGAACAAAACACTCCAGGTAGATGTTGTCTTCACAATTCTAGGATCAGCATACCATTCCTCAAATCCTAAACCAACCCATTAGGGGTAAAGTGCAAATCTGAAATTAGATCAGTGTCCAGTGGCAACGGCATCCAACTACAGGAAAAACATTGTGGGCTTTCAAGGCACTATATTGTGGCCTAACTGGTTGCCTCACTGAAGACAACATTACTTGGTTCTTTAGAGAGAACTACATTTGGATGACTGCTGTTTTTGGCACTCCGCCTCTGCAGTTTTAGATTGAAACAACCAGTAGGACAAATAAGTGTATGTCAATGGTACAAGGTCCAAGATGACCACTTTCTGAAGATCTGTCAAAAGAAAGCATATCTCTGCAAGTTGTCAGTAATATCTTTGTCTTTTTTGTCACTTCTGTCCGCACTCACGTTCAGCTGTACACATCCATGGAACTTTCTAGAGACTACTGTGTTCTCTTGTCTATCACTCTCCCAAGTGGGGGGATAATACCTTTTTGTATTGTGGGGGAAAAAAATGACAAACCACAGGGCCGTTTTGGGAAACGCCAAGTTCATTATGTTACGATGTAGATATATATATTTTATAAAGTGCTTATTTTCAACTGTATGAAAGATTTGCATATGCTGTATCACTGTCTGTTGGCAAAAATAATAATAATTGAGATTCGAAGATGACTATGACGTGGTAGTGTAGTAGTTTTGTGCTTTTTATGCTAAATTAAATAAAATGTTTACTTTATGCCTAGTTTTGGAATATTTTCAAAGTATATTCACAAGTTGTTGTAGGGAATTTCCTTGTGGTCTAAGAAAAATGCAACTTAACTAGCATTTCTATTGTAGGCTAATTGTTTTATGTGCTTACTGTTATCCAGGCTGTATCACATCTGGCTGTGATTGGGAGTCCCATATGGCAACGCACAATTGGCCAAGCGTCGTCTGGGTTTGGCCGGGGTAGGCCGTCATTGTAAATAAGAATTTGTTCTTAACTGACTTGCCTAGTTATATAAAGGTTCAATAACATGTAAAAAAAACAAATTAGATGGTACTGAACTAATTTGCAAAGAAATGGCAAGTTTACTGAACATTTTTCTGTTCCTAAATAAATGGAAATCATTCCTCTTTTGCTTGCCGGAGTTAATCTTCTCCCGTAGCAGCTCTGTGAGACTGAAGAAGGGAAAAAAACATCTTCAACTTCTGTGTTGACAATGTGTTGCTACAATATTAGAGTACTTAAATTCACGTAGAACGGAGTGACTAGTAATGCTTACAGGCTTCTTGTCCTTTCCTCAGTCCCCTCAGTGCTCCATCGAAGCAGCTAGTTCCTCCAGCCTACTTCCTGCCTGTAGCCGTGGACAGGCTGGTAGAGGACAGTTCTTTCTCTGATTCCTTGGTCTCCCGTTCAAGGAGCATAGTGTTTCCACCGGTGGTCAGCACCTCATAACTGATGGGCTGCTGCTGTGGGGCCTCAGCCAGTACCATGCCCTTCACAGGGTCCACAGAGCTCACTGACTGCTGTCTGTGGGAGATGATGGTGTTTTCTCTGTGTTGGAGAGGTTCAGAAAATATCAGTCGACTGCAGTTACAGCACTTACTGCAGTTTCAAAACTGCAATCTTTGATTTTTTTTCTAAGGGTGTGACTGAAACAGGAACCAAATTCGCCATTCAGGTATACAGTGGATATGTACAAATGAATGTTATTTGAGTCTCTCTCGCACTAACTGCAGTTAATACGCCACTCTGACTTCAATCTTTTTTTGAAAGGGCATCTTTGGTCCCGTTTGCATGGGTCAAACAAAAGCACCCTAATGATTGGTTGACAATCGAGCCTCCCACAATTGTATATATATATTTTTTTAACCTTTATTTAACTAGGCAAGTAGGTTAACATTCTTATGTACAATGATGGCCTACCCCGGCCGTCACTAAGGCCAATTGTGCGCCACCCTATGGGACTCCAAATTACGGTCAGTTGTGATACAGCCTGGAATGCAGGCAAGTTGAAGCTGGTAAGGTGCAAGTGCATAAAATTGCAGCGATACTTCATGACCTTTGATCACATGGTTGTTGCAAAGTTCATGCAGCCTACATGTAGGTGCAAATCGGACAGTTTTTTTTATGCCCATAATGGCTCAGACTTTGAAAGGCAGTGACCATTTTGACAAAAGTAATATGCTCGAACGAGCCCATTGCCTTTGGAAGGTAAGTTGAAACCACTCAATATCGCCATCTGCCGGCCTTTGGGCTAATAGGAAGTATAGCCTAGTACAGGGCCCCCCACGCGAGTGGGTTTATTTGGCCCCCCAAGTGTGTTAGTTGTTTGACATAATAGACTAAAAAAAACATCAGGAAATCAGCTCCAAGAGATTTTAATTTAAGAAATATGTTTGCAAGTATTCCCACTCATAATAGAGATAAACGTGGTCGTATGATGTAATCAGGGTTTGAAATGATTGTTTTAGTCAAACATATATGTTTGGTCTTCTTGCGGTCAATTTGCCGTCTACAAATGTTCCTGTAATTATGTTCCGGCGCCCCGCCAAATCCGCTCAAGAAAAAATCGACCCGCGGATGCCTAGTACATATTGTATTGAAACGCTTTGCACAGAAAGAGGGCGCCTGGGAGGCACCAATAAATACAGGAGCAGAGACTGCAAAACAACAAATTCTCAAAACACCCGCTAGTGTTCCCACTGTTCTGTGACTTCACTTCTCTATCCGGCTGCGATCGTTAGTTTTCGTCACGAAGCGGACGAGGGAGTGTAGCCTAGTCATACGGGCAAGTAGGTGGAGAAAATAAAATAATCAACGATATTTACGATAAGCGACAGCCAACACCGTGAGAAAGTGAAAGTGGCACCAGTTGGCAGTCCCAAAGACCGTCGGTTGATCTGCTTTTCATAGCTTTCAACTGTTATTGAGTGAGGTCTCCTCCTAGTTGGTGACGGATACAGTAGGCGACACGGGGAGACCAGCTTGTATTGCCCTCGCCAGGTAAGTGTGTCGTGTCAGTGTTCCTAGGAAGTCAAGGGTTAATCAATAGGCCTATAAAACACATTCCCTGTTTTAGCTCTTCAAAAAACGTTCAGAAAGATAACTTGCCATTACAATGTATTTATTTGTAGGATACTCCAGTGGCACCCAGATAGATAACATAAAATATTGACATTGTTACCAATTTTGCTTACATTGGGACAGAACCTGTCACATTAGTAGAGCGCGTAACATAAGTGCATTTTGTAGTTATTACCGTGATAATTGTATGTATGCTATGCCTTTGGGTGTCGACGGTAATCGCCCTTCTGACCAAGAATGAATTGTAATACGCCTATTGTGAAACAGCTGAAGCACAGCGTACAGTGCCAGTATTTCCATTCGTGTAGGCTACTTATCGTCAGGCCTTCCAGAGACTGGTCGACTTGTTCGTGCAACAAGTCATAGGCTACCTGTTCACATCAATCCTTCTCCCCTTCTCCATACATCTAGATGTGACAGGCCAAGCACACACATTGGGCTCGAGGAGTGTGCAATTTTTTTTAATACCACCTTTAATGGGAACCTAACAGAATAAAATATATCCACATGCATGCAGTAGATAATCAAATATGGCAATACTGTAGTAAACCAGTTACAAAGTGAGGATGTTCTATTGCTACTATTTCAATGAGAAGTCTAGCAACCATTAGGCTACACTGCATATGACAGCACAATGGCCGGATTCCACATTTTTATCCCGATAGAAGAAAGTGTATGATTGCATGTTCTTGGCTCCTGAAGGTCAGCTTGACCCACCTGTGTCTTCAACTCTGTCCAATGTGTAACTTATTGTAGCCAGTGGCACCTACTGGCTGCTATGAGATGAGGTGTACGATTTGCATAAATACCTGAAGTGAAACGTTCAGGGAAAGAGAGTGTTGGTTCCACCCGGGAGCGCAAGGAACAGTGCACATTTCCTGTTCACTCCATGGGAGTATCTCAAATGGTTTTGCTCGCCTCCTCTCCTCTGTCCTCTCCACCTTTTGAAAAATGTCAAAGGTAATCAAGGACATGAGTCGAGGAAAGGAAACGTGGAAACAACCCATTGGTTGAATCAACGTTGTTTCCACATAATTGCAATAACATTACGTTGAACCAACATTGAATAGAAGTTGAATTGACGTCTGTGCCCAGTGGGAAATGACTTATATGAAATGAGAACCACCTCCACTTGCGTGTCATCAGGCAAATGGAGTTTACAGGTGTGGAATCCCAAAATATATGTGTAAAGTGGTAACACGAATGAAGCTAGTTGTGCAAGACATTTTATCGACAAAAAGACAAGTAGCGTATCATTGTTAAATGTTTGCATTCTTTTCTCCTTTGGGAAAACAACAGCTCAACAGCTGATTCAAAGGGGGTCTTGCGGATTGTTAAACCCTTCTGCCTAGACGCTGCGAGGATACTCTCGCGCATCCTCTGCCGAAGTAGGTTTTCGAGGAGGGGAGCAGACTCCTTCGTTCGCATACAAACACATTTACTCTTCTCGACCACTTATTGGTTTCCGGGTCACGGAGGAGAGGAGGACGGAGAAGTCGAAGTCTAAAGTTTATTGAACTTTTGTGACGTGTTCGACGCAGTTGGAGGGAAGTGTTCAGTGCTGTTGGGAGAAGCGGCTTTGACAGCGAGTTATGGTTGTGGAGGTCAGGAAAGAGCATGGCTTGCCAACTTCAAAGTGAGCTTGGGAGAAGCCTTTCACTGCTCTGACTATATTATTGAGTTTCTTACATTAGGTAGGCAGGGTTTGGTATTTTGTTTAGTCTGGTATTTCAGGCAAAATATTTGGGGATGCATTGGCGGGCTGACTATTTATTTTAAATGTTTGTTTGTCTACAGTACCTGTTTATTTGGTCACCACTTTCCTAGATACCGCCACATCTGACTTTACTTAGGAGGGAACTATTTAGTCAGAGAGCAGAAGCAAGTCTTATTCATCCACGTGTGTGTTTTGTATGCTAATTATTAAGTGTTTTATCTAAATAAGAGTGTTTCATCATGAGTGTGCTGTCTTACAAAGAGTGTGAATACTTGTGATTATTTCTTGCCCTGCTGCGAACTCATTGTGTGTCTTCTAAGAAATAGCCCCAGCCAGTGTGTGTCCTTCTGTGTGGTGTATTGTGACTCACAATTTTATGAACTTTTGTATTGCTCTGCGATTGTTAATAAACCGTGGCTCTTTGGAACTCTGTTTGTCATTTATTTAGCAGACCTGTGCTTAACATGTCGCGAGGACCTCCTCGTAGTACAGTTTACATTGTGATCATCAACTAGAGCGCTGACTGAGAGAGTGATGATGCAGCCGAATTACGACCAGCCAGGGAGGCCCAGCCAGGGAGGCCAGCCAGGGAGACCCAACCAAGGAGGCCCAGCTAGGGAGGCCCAGCCAGGGAGGCTCTAGGCCAAGGCGTTTATACACAGACAATAAGCCGCCCTGTGTTCTGTCTCCCCATCACAGAGTCAACACAGGCAAGGCATTGATTAGACCAACTCATTAGTACCCTTATTTTCTCTCATCAAAGCCTCACTCTACTACGCCCATTAAAATGAAAGGCAGTCTTGTCAAACTGCGTGGTTTTGTCATAAGGCTCCCCGGCCTGTTTCTTGGCATATTGGTACAGTTACCGTTAAAACAAAACATTACTATACATTACTATATGAATTGCCATTGTAATAATTTCCGGTAACTTACAATTTCATCTTTTTATGATGACATACACTATCAGTTTTAGTTCTAGCTTTTATTTTGAAACTTTACATTTACATTTTAGTTATTTAGCAGACTCTCTCAAATAAAATTTTATTGGTCACATACACATGGTTAGCAGATGTTATGCTAGTGTAGCGAAATGCTTGTGCTTTTAGTTCCAACAGTGCAGCAACATCTAACATGTAATCTAACAATTCCACAACAACTACCTAATACACACAAATCTAAAGGGATGGAATAAGAATATATATATAAATATATGGATGAGCAATGACAGAGCGGCATATGCAAGATGCAATAGATGGTATAAAATACGGTATATACATATGAGATGAGTGATGCAAGAAATGTAAACATTATTAAAGTGGCATTATTAAAGTGACTAGTGATTAATTTATTAAAGTGGCCAATGATTTCAAGTCTGTATGTAGGTAGCAGTCTCTCTGTTAGTCTGTTTAACAGTCTGATGGCCTTGAGATAGAAGCTGTTTTTCAGTCTCTCAGTCCCAGCTTTGATGCACCTGTACTGACCTCACCTTTTGGATGGTAGTGGGGTGAACAGGCAGTAGCTCGGGTGGTTGTTGTCCTTGATGATCTTTTTGTTCTTCCTGTGACATCGGGTGCTGTAGCTGTCCTGGAGGGCAGGTAGTTTGCCCCCGGTGATGCGTTGTGCAGACCGCACCACCCTCTGGAGAGCCTTGCGGTTGTGGGCAGTGCAGTTGCCGTACCAGGCGGTGATACATCCTGACAGGATGCTCTCAAATGTGCATCTATAAAAATTTGTGAGGGTTTTAGGTGACAAGCCACATTTCTTCAGCCTCCTGAGGTTGACGAGGCGCTGTTGCGTTTTTTTCACCACACTGTCTGTGTGGGTGGACCATTTTAGTTTGTCCGTGACGTGTATGCCGAGGAACTTATAACATTCCACATTCTCCACGGCTGTTCCGTCGATGTGGAAAGGGGGGTGCTCCCTCTGCTGTTTCCTGAAGTCCACGATTATATCATTTGTTTTGTTGACGTTGAGTGCGAGGTTATTTAACTGACACCACACTCCGAGGGCCCTCACCTCTTCCCTGTAGGCTGTTTCGTCGTTGTTGGTGATCAACAGAGATACTCTTAATGATCGGCTATGAAAAGCCAACTGACATTTACTCCTGAGGGGTGCTGACTTGTTGCACCCTTGACAACTACTGTGAATATTATTATTTCACCATGCTGGTAATTTATGAACATTTGAACGTCTTGGCCATGTTCTGTTATAAGGGAGTTTTTCCTAGCCACCGTGCTTCTACACCTGCATTGCTTGCTGTTTGGGGTTTTAGGCTGGGTTTCTGTACAGCACTTTGAGATATCAGCTGATGTAAGAAGGGCTGTATAAATACATTTGATTTGATTTGATCAAGCCCACTACTGTTGTTTCATCTGCAAACTTGATGATTGAATTGGATGTGTGCATGGCCACACAGTCATGGGTGAACAGAGAGTACAGGAGGGTGCTGAGCACGCACCCTTGTGGGGCCCCAGTGTTGAGGATCAGCGAAGTGGAGATGTTGTTTTCTACCTTCACCACCTGGGGGAGGCCCGTCAGGAATCCAGAGTGACTAACAGTTAGTGCATTCATCTTAACATGATGTTTCATTTGGAAACTATTAGTAGTTGAAACTGTAGTAGTTTCAATTTAGACTATTCCTTCTGTCTTCCTTCCTCCCTTTTTGGGCCGATATAATAATAAGAAATCATGGGAAGCTGTACATTCTTGACAGCAATAAACCCACAGGGTACTCACACAGTTTGACTTTTGATCCAACTTGTAATGATTTCAGAAGCAAGTGTCTTCTTTGAAAGAGAAGGCTGCAGAACTTGCTCGGTAGCCGTGGCTACAGTCTTGAATAAACTCAGGTTTGTATATGAGGAAGGAAGAGCTTAGACGCAATGCAATCTTTGCTTGTGAGTTTCTGTGTGTTCTACTTGTGAGGTTTCAAGTCATTCTTGTTGATACAGTTTAATACCAACTGTCTTGCCAGTGATTAAAATATGTGCGAACACACACACACACACACACACACACGTGCACACACACGTGCACACACACAGTCACTCACTTCCTCTGTTTCCTCTAGTCCATGTTTATGTGGGTGATTGAATAACCTTCTCAGTAATGAACTCAGAGGATATGACTGCTCACTCCACATTGATCAACTGGTGTCCCCAAGACAATATCATAATACACTAATACACTAATACAACAAAGAACATAATTGTTGACATAATGTGGAAATTAGCTCTTTGTCATCGCACACAAATTGCATTGACAAAACAGTGCAACATCAATAACACTTTGTTATCTCCACTAGTCTAAAATGAGGTCTGACTTGAGTTTAAAAATGAATCCGCAAAACAATCCCAATAAATCAGAAAATAGAGTATAACTGTGTATGAATCATTTGACAGTGTAGTTTGCTAGTAAATACCTGGTAATTTCTGTACTTAAAATAAAGTGCTACTAAACAAAAATGACTTTAGTAGTGCCGGCAAATCCAGAATCATGTTTTGTCCTGTTGTTTGTGGTGGTTGGTTCAGCCGTATGTTAAGGGAAGTTTGTCCACTTGACCCATGTAAAGTGTTGGTCCCATGTTTCATGAGCTGAAATAAAAGACCCCAGAAATGTTCAATACACACAAAAAGCTTATTTCTCTCAAATTTTGTGCAGAAAATTTGTTTACGTGTTACTGTTATTGAGCATTTCTCCTTTGCCAAGGTAATTAATCCACTTAACAGGGTTGGCATATCAAGAATCTGATTAAACAGCATTATCATTACACAGGTGCACCTTGTGCTGGGGACAATAAAAGGCCACTCAAAAATGTGCAGATTAATCACACAACAGGAATGTTCACCAGAACTGTTGTCAGATAATTGAATGTTCATCCTTCTACCATAAGCAGCCTCTAAAGTCATTTTAGAGAATTTGGCAGTACATTCAACCGACCTCACAACCGCAGACAATGTGTATGGCATTGTTAGGGTCAGCGGTTTGCTGATGTCAACATTGTGAACAGAGTGCCCATGGTGGCAGGGGGGTTATGGTATGGGCAGGCATAAGCTACGGACAACAAACACGATTGCATTTTATCTATTGGCAATTTAAATGCACAAAAATAATGTGACGAGATCCTGAGGCCCAATGTGAGGCCCATTTATTTTTAAAGGTATCTGTGACCAACAGATGCATATCTGTATTCCCAGTCATGTGCAATCCATAGATTAGGACCTAATGAATTTATTGCAATTAGTTGATTTCCTCATATTAACTGTAACTTGTTAAAATCTTTGAAATTGTTGCACGTTGCATTTATATTTTTGTTCAGTATCGATTAACCAACAAGAGTGTTGACATTACCGATGTACAGTAGCCACACCCAAAACTGATGATTCAGCGATAGGTTGATGAATTTATGCTTTTAATTGTATAACTGGAAAAAACAATGCACAAGATTGGGTTATGACAACCTTAGTGCCCTGGGAGTTGATTCTTTAAAAATATATATATATATTTTACCTTTATTTAACTAGGCAAGTCAGTTAAGAACAAATTCTTATTTTCAATGACGGCCTAGGAACAGTGGGTTAACTGCCTGTTCAGGGGCAGAACGACAGAGCACCTTGTCAGCTCGGGGGTTTGAACTTGCAACCCTCTAGTTACTAGTCCAACGCTCTAACCACTAGGCTACCCTGCTGACCCGTTCTTCTTAGACCCCTATACAACTTTTTTTTATAAAGAACTAGATATTACTTCACAGGAAATGACATATAATAGATAAACATCTCTGCCTCTCTGCTTTCCTGCACAAAGTGTGTCTGTTAGGACCTATATTTTAATCTGATTTGAATGGGGATCAAACGTGTGCTTCAATAATTTAATGGTTGTCGTAGCAACTATCTGAGATGGAAGCGGACTTCCACCTAATTTGTGTAGTCATAAACTCTGGCGGTGTATAACATGTTGTGTCTCGTCCTTACAAGCCCTGTGTGACACACTAGTGTAAAGTCTTCCTTTCCTCAATCAGCTACACGGTGAAAACTCTGTTTTGGTCATGCATCCTGGAAGCTCATTCAATCTCTTTGTTGTACTGCTGTAGTGAAAAAAAACTTCCATTCAGATGAAGTGGAGAGGATTGTGGATAAGATAGATAGATAGATAGATAGATAGATAGTCATTGTATTCTTGAGGAGTCCATCAAGTGGTTTAACCACCCTACAGATCCTCATTCTCTCTCAAGTTATCGAGGGTCAATCTCCAAACATTTCCAGATTTTCAGATCAACCTTAAAACATTCCTAGATTTCCCCATATGACAAGCAGAATTCCAACTAAAATCCCCTTCAAAAGGAATTCTAAGATGTCCATTAGTAAGGGGGATGGCAGGAAGAGGATGGATGAGAAGACAACAAAGAAGGGAGGGATATGACAATGGTTTATTTTTGGATGCAGGCAGCCTTGTGCCACATGCCGTCGTCGTGACCACGTGAGTTGTTACCATGTAGAAGCTGTCATATGCAGAGACCTCTTCAGTGGACGAGCTTTGTCTTCCACCTGGTGCTCTCTCTCTGTCTCTCTCTTTCGCACGCATGCACGCACACACACACTTGTATTCTTATGGTGAAGCAATTGTTTTCTCATGAATTTACACATGCACTGATGCACACCTAGCTGATATAATTGAATTTAAGTCAGTTTATGGGAAGCTCAAATCCAGCCCTAGGCACTCATAGCCTGGCCTTTTGAATCCATCCCAGTGAGGTTAGCAGCTGTTGATACTGAGGGTGATGCCAATGATAACTGATTGCTTGTCCAAACCCAGGGAGGATGTAAATCATACTCTCTTAGAAAAAAAGTTGCTTTTTCAGCTGTCCCCATAGAATAACCCTTTTAAGAACCACTTTTGGTTGCCAGTAGAACCCTTTTGGTTTCAGGTAGAACCCTTTTGGGTTCCAGGTAGAACACTTTTTACAGATGGTTTTACCTGGAACTAAAAGTGTTCTACCAGAAATCAAAAAGGGTTCTCTAGCCGAATAACTTTTGGAACCATTTTTTTCTAGGAGTGTTATAATACAGTACTACAGTTATTCATTTGAGCTATTTTGTTACAGCAGGAAAATAATCCTACAGCAACAAGAAATGTGAATCATAATGTGGATTATAATTAATGTAAAGTTTTGTAGAAGTTGTAACAGTTTTACTTAGGGCAAATTAAGTCTGGAAATTACAAACTTTAGAAGCCTTTTTAAAACTCAATTACACTACATGTTTGCACTTCCTGTTATGCAGGAACATTCTCTGCAACAAAAGTGATCAAATTAAAAGCCTACATACAGTGGGGCAAAAAAGTATTTAGTCAGCCACCTATTGTGCAAGTTTTCCCACTTAAAAATATGAGAGAGGACTGTAATTTTCATCATAGGTACACTTCAACTATGACAGACAAAATGAGAAACAAAATCCAGAAAATCACATTGTAGGATTTTTTATGAATTTATTTGCAAATTATGGTGGAAAATAAGTATTTGGTCACCTACAAACAAGCAAGATTTCTGGCTCTCACAGACCTTCTTTAAGAGGCTCCTCTGTCCTCCACTCGTTACCTATATTAATGGCACCTGTTTAAACTTGTTATCAGTATAAAAGACACCTGTCCACAACCTCAAACAGTCACACTCCAAACTCCACTATGGCCAAGACCAAAGAGCTGTCAAAGGACACCAGAAACAAAATTGTAGACCTGCACCAGGCTGGGAAGACTGAATCTGCAATAGGTAAGCATCTTGGTTTGAAGAAATCAACTGTGGGAGCAATTATTAGGAAATGGAAGACATACAAGACCACTGATAATCTCCCTCAATCTAGGGCTCCATGCAAGATCTCACCCCCTGTGGGGTCAAAATGATTACAAGAACGGTGAGCAAAAATCCCAGAACCACACGGGGGGACCTAGTGAATGACCTGCAGAGAGCTGGGACCAAAGTAACAAAGCTTACCATCAGTAACACACTACGCCGCCAGGGACTCAAATCCTGCAGTGCCAGACGTGTCCCCCTGCTTAAGCCCGTACATGTCCAGGCCCGTCTGAAGTTTGCTAGAGAGCATTTGGATGATCCAGAAGAAGATTGGGAGAATGTCATATGGTCAGATAAAACCAAAATATAACCTTTTGGTAAAAACTCAACTCGTCGTGTTTGGAGGACAAAGAATGCTGAGTTGCATCCAAATAACACCATATCTACTGTGAAGCATGGGGGTGGAAACATCATGCTTTGGGGCTGTTTTTCTGTAAAGGGACCAGGACGACTGATCCGTGTAAAGGAAAGAATGAATGGGGCCATGTATTGTGAGATTTTGAGTGAAAACCTCCTTCCATCAGCAAGGGCATTGAAGATGAAACATGGCTGGGTCTTTCAGCATGACAATGATCCCAAACACACCGCCCGGCAACGAAGGAGTGGCTTCGTAAGAAGCATTTCAAGGTCCTGGAGTGGCCTAGCCAGTCTCCAGATCTCAACCCCATAGAAAATCTTTGGAGGGAGTTGAAAGTCCGTGTTGCCCAGCAACAGCCCCAAAACATCACTGCTCTAGAGGAGATCTGCATGGAGGAATGGGCCAAAATACCAGCAACAGTGTGTGAAAAACTTGTGAAGACTTACAGAAAACGTTTGACCTCTGTCATTGCCAACAAAGGGTATATAACAAAGTATTGAGAAACTTTTGTTATTGACCAAATACTACAATGTGATTTTCTATTTTTTTTTTCTCATTTTGTCTGTCATAGTTGAAGTGTACCTATGATGAAAATTACAGGCCTCTCTCATCTTTTTAAGTGGGAGAACTTGCACAATTGGTGGCTGACTAAATACCTTTTTGCCCCACTGTATATATTGAACTGCTGTTGCTCACTTCGTTAGCCTATAGATTTAGATATTCAATTAAAAGATTCAGTAAGCACTGAAAACACAGCCAAGCTGACCTATCCATTTAGAAAGTCAAAGTGGTTAATGTGGGCATAACAGCATTATCTCTGACACCAGACATGTTGTGGTATTGTTAGATGACTAGTAGTAGCTGAGAGTGGAGAGGATGGCTGTTTGACATTATATAGTACAATAAGTAAATTGACTGTAAGCTATGTATGGCAGTGTTTCTATAGTAGTGCTTTGGAATCACTGAGGCTGATACAGTGAATCCAATCCCAAACCAGGGAGCTCAGGAAGTGTGATGTTTATTCCCTAAACCAGTCTGGGGGTGGGATAAAATATTGCTTTTTAATTTGAGGCTCCTGTCGTAACTGTTGAGTCTCTCCTCAGATGAGCGGCTCAGGCTAATGTCAAGCTAACGTTAACTTCCGTTGTTGATATGAAGCTCTGGCCTCGGCCACTCTGTTCTAATGCTTTGTCTTCGTGTCGGAAGACTAGGGCCGGGATTCAATCCAAGACACGTTAGAGAGTAGCGCATTGCTCTTGACTTTTACAGGTAATTTACGTTTGAGCTGAAATTTAGCGTTTACCGTTAATGCGATCTCCACGAACTTCCGGGCCGCAAATCCTGGCCCAGTAGTACTAGTAATTGTTTGAATCAAAGACATGCAGTGAACAAATGTAATGTACTGTATGTGTGTTAAGCTAAGTATATTAAATGTGTGTGCAATACAACGTGTTACTCATTGTATTAAATTACGTAAAGAGCCACTGCCTTTAAAAAGCAAACAATCCCTTTGAAAATGGCCTATGTGGCATTGATATGTGTCAGAAACATTTATTCGAGTCAAAATTGTCTACAAAGTGTAAATAGGATCATTTTTGTCATGAAGTCAGTCTCATCCAAAACGGAGTTTTGAACATCCGTGCGTCACAATGGGTAAATGAAGGTTGGGTTTTGATTTGACGATGTCCATTTGCCCACTAACCTGGGGTAAACAGCTGCGGGGATTGCTCTTAATACAATGGCATATACAGTGAGGAAGTTTATATGAAACAGCATTTTCTTTCTTTTTTTTTTGACAAATATCATTAACCAAACGTGGAATCGGTCAGGAAACACACCACCAAGACTGAAATCGAGTGCCAATCGGCGTGTTCAGTGGCTCTTTAATATGTTGGAAATTAGATACCAAAAACAGATTGATGCTTACTATTATTAACTATAGTCATAATTTATGAAAATGCAGAGAACACGTTTGTGTGTAGGCTACTGTACGTGCACAGAGCTCAGAGCCCCCCCCCCCCCCAAAAAAAATAAAGAAGAATCCTATATTCTGCTGTCCCCTGCTGCTGATAAGGTGGGAATGCAGGCATTATCACAACTTGGATTTTCCTGTTGAAACCAAACATCTGAAAACATTGGATAGAAAAAAACATACTATATGGCAGAAATTCCTATCAGAGGGCTAGCTAGGGGTTATTTATGTCTCTGTCAGTTAGCTAGGTTGCTAGGGGTTGTTTCCGTCGCTGTGCTCCTCATGGAAAAGCTGTATTTTTGCTGTGGAATTTTGTTGCTCAAACTTTTCTTATATTTGTTGTGGCTGTACTGTTAGATTATACAAGAATGTCTCGGATTATAAAATAATGTTTCGTTGCCATGGTTTTGTCAGTGACATTTCCATCCCTGTTTACATCCCTCGAAAGGGCCACTTACTCAAAGTTATTAATTCCTTAAACATTGTCCTGACATGAAATTAACAGGAGAAACATAGGTAATAATGAAATGACAATTTTCTTAAAATGACCTGAAATTGGCGCACGATTGTTGGCATGGCATATGGAAGAAAAAAAATAAGAAAAAGGCTCAAATAAATAGCAATTCCTCTTTATGGACGCTAGGTGGCGCACTAGACTACATTCCCAGCTCTCACATTGTCTTTCCTCAGGCGGTCTAAAACTTTCCTGAGCCAGAGCATACACTTGTATCCTGCATTTAATGGGCTACTTACAAACAGTGACATATCCAAATATTGAAATACATACATCACTCTGATATTGTGCGTATGTGAGGGTTTGCCACTTTGGCAGAGCAGTGTCTTCTCATATTGCAGTATGTATTGTGCTACATGTGGTTTAAAGAATGTAAATATACTTCAGTCGCAACCTTAGACTAAATACTGAAGTAAATACTTGAATGAGCAAAAGTTTCCAACACCCCCATTCCTGAAACAAAGCTGCTTTGTTTGGTAGAGGACAAAGTTAGGGTAATGTGTGTTAGCTAGTACAATGCACTCGGTCAGTAGGGTAATAGGGTCCTCGCTTGCAGGCGCAATTATAGTTCTGCATTAGCTACAGATTGAAGGAGAACTTTCCTGCAATGAAACTTGTAGTGTATTTGAGGTTTTAAAAGGTTTCTGAAGTCTGTAATGTACACTTTGACATTTCAGACCTGTTAAATAAAGGTTAAATAAAAAATAAAATAATCCTTTACGAAAAATGTATCATCCCCTACAAAAATGTCCTTCAATTATAATCCACATAATAATTCAAATTTCCTGTTGCTGCAGGATTATTTTCCTGCTGTAGAAAACTGGCTCAAATTAAAATACTACATCTGTAATGACTTAGATGGGAAGAGATGCATTGTGGAATTCCTTAACCCCACATCACGTCTTAATATTGAGATAGGGACGAGGGGCCTTACTATAAGGTCCAGGTGTCCTGACAATGACCCCCCCCCCCCCGCCCCTTTTCTGCCAGCTTGGCTTTGCCAGGTGGGCTAACTACAACCTTTAGTGAGTAGACTTATCCACAGCCCATTGATATTGTTTTCTCTTCTGTTGTATATCTCCTGTGTGTGTGTGTGTGTGTGTGTGTGCGTGCGTGTATTAAAACAACAGTTGGGTCGCTGAGGTAAAGTTACCCTGTCTGTGTCTAGCGGGTTGCCTGGCCCCATTGAAGTATCCTCTAACAGCTCCACAGAGTGTGTGGAGTGTTTATAGTGTCATACGTGTGTGTGTTTTTTTTGCAGAGGATTCCCCAAGCTCCTAGAGATATGCTTCTCGCTTATTGATCCCACTATGCTGTCAACATCTTTGATAACAGCTCTGTGGGTTGCCTGGGGACCAAATGGCAATTCGTTTACTCTAATAACTGATGTGTACATTGAACAGTAGGCCAATAGCTTTGTGGTTTGCTTGAGAAAACACTGGCAGGTTTTGTTGTCTATTTTAGAACTATATCATATTGCCAATGATAACGTTCACGTGAAATGTGTTAGGCTTCTGTAATTTTCCATAAAACTCCTGTCAGGGCAATACAGGAAGACACACCTTTCATAAAGACGCCAACTCTCTCTTACCTGAACCAATATTAATATTGACCCTGACCTATACTCTACAGCATTTCATAACCATACTGCACTTATATGGGTTATTTCCCCTGGCCTAAGGAGAGGAGGCTCCACCAGCCCACGTCAACTTCCTGCCGGACGGGTGAAGGGGAAAGTCTAAGCGGAATCCTTGGGATGTCCCAACTCTGACAGCACATCAAATTTGAAATGGTTAAGGTTAGGGTTGAGGTTGAGGTTAGAGTACGGGTTAAGGTTAGGGTTATGGTTGAGGTTACAGTAAGGTTAGAGTAAGGTTAGGGTTAAGGTTATGGTTATGGTTGAGGTTAGGGTTAAGGTTATGGTTAAGTTTAAGGTTAGGGTTAAGGTTATGGTTGAGGTTAGAGTAAGGGTTAAGGTTGTGGTTGAGGTTAGAGTAAGGTTATGGTTGAGGTTAGGGTTAAGGTTATGGTTGAGGTTAGAGTAAGGGTTAGGGTTATGGTTGAGGTTACAGTAAGTTTAGGGTTACGGTTATGGTTGAGGTCATAGTAAGGTTAGGGTTAAGGTTAGGGTTAGGGTTAAGGTTATGGTTGAGGTTAGGGTTAAGGTTAAGGTTATGGTTGAGGTTAGAGTAAGGGTACGGTTTAAGGTTAGGGTTTGGAATAGGGACATCCCAAGGATTCAAGATAGCACTAATCCAGGTAAAGGTAGATGTTAAACAATAGATATGACTTCTTCTGGGTGGAGCCGATCAGGAAGAAGTGGTATCAATAATAACAATGACAATGCATGTTTTATAGCTCACATTCAAAAACAAAGGAAGCACAAGGTGCTCCCGAGTGGAGCACCGGTCTAAGCCATTGCATCTCAGTTCAAGAGGCGTCACTACAGTCCCTGGTTTGAATCCAGGCCGTATCACATCCGTCCGTGATTGGGAGTCCCATAGGGCGGCACACAATTGTTCCAGCGTTGTCCGGGTTTGGCCAGGGTAGGCCGTCATTGTAAATAAGAATTTGTTCTTAACTGACTTGCCTAGTTAAAGAAAGGTTAAATAAATAACAAATAAAAAGTGCATGAAACACAGTCAAGTTGATAAATGCATGAGCGATGAAAGTGATCGATGGGGCTGGAGTGGAGCGGGTCGAGAGCTTCAAGTTCCTTGATGTCCACATCATGGTCCAAACCACGCCAACACAGTCGTGAAGAGGGCACAATAATGCCTCTTCCCCCTCAGGAGGCTGAAAATATTTGGGGTCCTCAGATGCTCCAAAAGTGAGTAGGCCTCTTGACCGGCTGCATCACTGCTTGGAATGGCAACTGCTTGGCATCCAATCACAATGCGCTACAGTTGGTAATGCATACAGCCCAGTACATCACCGAGCTCCCTGCCATCCAGGACCTCTATACCAAGTGGTGTCAGTGGAAGGCCCTAAAAATGGTCAAAGACTCTAGCCACCCAAGTCGTAGCCTGTTCTCTCTGCTGCCACATGGCTAGCGGTACCGATGCCCCAAGTTTGGAACCAACAGGACCCTGAACAGCTTCTATCCCCAAGCCATAAGACTGCTAAATGGTTAGTTAAATAGTTAACCAAATAGCTACCCGGACTATCTGCATTTACCCTTTATTCACAAACTTTTAGGCCTCATCACATGCGCTGCTGCTACTATTTACGGTCACTTTATTCCTAGTTATACGTGCATACAGTATCTACTTCAACTACCTTGTACCCCTCCCTGTACATCCACTTGTACCCCTCCCTGTACATCCACTTGTACCCCTCCCTGTACATCCACTTGTACCCCTCCCTGTACATCCACTTGTACCCCTCCCTGTACATCCACTTGTACCCCTCCCTGTACATCCACTTGTACCCCTCCCTGTACTGGTACCCCGTGTATATGGCCAAGTTATCATTACTCATTGTGTATCTATTATTATTTGTATTATTACGTGTTTTATGTTCTATTATTTCTCTATTTTCTTATTCTCTGCATGGTTGGGAAGAGCCGTAAGTAAGCATTTCACTGTTAGTCCACAGCTGTTGTTTACCAAGCATGTGACTAATAACATTTTATTTGATACAATAACGAGAGGAAATGGACGTTTTTCTTGTGTTTCCATCTTCTGTAATCTGTTAACTGTTGTCTTTTTGTGGAGCTCAGGCTTCAGAATGCTCAGAACTGATGTCGGTTTGATGGATTGTTTCATTTCTTTAGAGTCCTCAGGGAAGTTGGCTGGCAACCCAAACAAAGGGAGAGATTGTTGGTCATTTGTGGGTCCTTGTTCAGTCTTGGGATAGTTTTTAGTGCCTGTGTGGTGAGAAATTAACTGGAAAACTATGGAGGAGGGTTGTGTGTGTGTGTGTGTGTGTGTGTGTGTGTGTGTGTGTGTGTGTGTGTGTGTGTGTGTGTGTGTGTGTGTGTGTGTGTGTGTGTGTGTGTGTGTGTGTGTGTGTGTGTGTGTGTGTGTGTGTGTGTGAGCAGAGACACCACCCTTTATGCTCTCTCGCTCCTTGGGCCCCAAAGTTTTTGTCTCTTGTTCCACTGTGTTGAAGAGGCGCACACACAGGTGTCAGGGAGATGCACAGACACACTCTTTGTCCAATTGATCCTACACCAAACTCAGGTGCTGCATTCACATTCAAATTGCACAAAACTTTATTTGCATCTCATTTCACAGTCCACAAATCCAGAACAAATTCCAAGAAAACGTACAGTATTATATAGAGCCATGACTGCATGGAACTCCCACCCATCAAAGATTGCTCAAGTGAACAGCAAACCTGGTTTCAAATAAGAGATGAACGTCTCCCTTTTTAGACCAAGATATTGTGTGGTATGTACTGATATGTAGGCTATGTGTGACGTTTTGCATTTAGCTGTAGCTGTTCTATCAATTTTCTGTATTATGTCATGTTTCCTGTGGACACCAGGAAGAGTAGCTGCTGCTTTCGCCACACCTAATGGAGATCCTAATAAAATACCCAAGATGTACAGCTAATGGAGATCCTAATAAAACACCCAAGATGTACAGCTAATGGAGATCCTAATAAAATACCCAAAATGTACAGCTAATGGAGATCCTAATAAAATACCCAAGATGTACACCTAATGGAGATCCTAATAAAATACCCAAAATGTACAGCTAATGGAGATCCTAATAAAATACCCAAGATGTACACCTAATGGAGATCCTAATAAAATACCCAAGATGTACAGCTAATGGAGATCCTAATAAAATACCCAAAATGTACACCCAATGGAGATCCTAATAAAATACCCAAGATGTACAGCTAATGGAGATTCTAATAAAATACCCAGATGTACAGCTAATGGGCATCCTAATAAAATACCCAAAATGTACAGCTAATGGAGATCCTAATAAAATACCCAAGATATACAGCTAATGGAGATCCTAATAAAATACCCAAAATGTACAGCTAATGGAGATCCTAATAAAATACCCAAAATGTACAGCTAATGGAGATCCTAAAAAAATACCCAAAATGTACAGCTAATGGAGATCCTAATAAAATACCCAGATGTACAGCTAATGGAGATCCTAATAAAACACCCAAGATGTACAGCTAATGGAGATCCTAATAAAATACCCAAGATGTACAGCTAATGGAGATCCTAATAAAATACCCAAGATGTACAGCTAATGGAGATCCTAATAAAATACCCAAGATGTACAGCTAATGGAGATCCTAATAAAATACCCAAGATGTACAGCTAATGGAGATCCTAATAAAATACCCAAGATGTACAGCTAATGGAGATCCTAATAAAATACCCAAGATGTACAGCTAATGGAGATCCTAATAAAATACCCAAGATGTACAGCTAATGGAGATCCTAATAAAATACCCAAAATGTACAGCTAATGGAGATCCTAATAAAATACCCAAGATGTACAGCTAATGGAGATTCTAATAAAATACCCAAAATGTACAGCTAATGGAGATTCTAATAAAATACCCAAAATGTACAGCTAATGGAGATCCTAATAAAATACCCAAGATGTACAGCTAATGGAGATCCTAATAAAATACCCAAGATGTACAGCTAATGGAGATCCTAATAAAATACCCAAAATGTACAGCTAATGGAGATCCTAATAAAATACCCAAGATATACAGCTAATGGAGATCCTAATAAAATGCCCAAGATATACAGCTAATGGAGATCCTAATAAAATACCCAAAATGTACAGCTAATGGAGATCCTAATAAAATACCCAAAATGTACAGCTAATGGAGATCCTAAAAAAATACCCAAAATGTACAGCTAATGGAGATTCTAATAAAATACCCAGATGTACAGCTAATGGAGATCCTAATAAAACACCCAAGATGTACAGCTAATGGAGATCCTAACAAAATACCCAAAATGTACAGCTAATGGAGATCCTAACAAAATACCCAAAATGTACAGCTAATGGAGATCCTAATAAAATACCCAAAATGTACAGCTAATGGAGATCCTAAAAAAATACCCAAAATGTACAGCTAATGGAGATTCTAATAAAATACCCAGATGTACAGCTAATGGAGATCCTAATAAAACACCCAAGATGTACAGCTAATGGAGATCATAAGAAATGTACAGCTAATGGAGATCCTAATAAAACACCCAAGATGTACAGCTTAACGGAATCCATTCTGCTGCTTTAACCTTTTTAAAGAGAAAGTGCGCTAGTAAACTAGTTCTTTGTGTTGGCCACTTGTGTGAGTAGACACTCACTCAATCTCATTTTCTGTAAAGGTCGCAACCTTTAACTTAACTAAAAAACAAAACTGACAACACATCTTTATGGTAGTGTGAATGGGCCAGCCTAGACCCACACCCTGACCCAGACCCAGACCTTGACCCTGACCCATGTACCTGTGCAGAGAAAATAAGACACGAGAGAAAGTCTGAAGGGAGGGGATGTAAAGAGGGGTATAGGATAATTGACAGATATCAGGGTGGCCTCTCCAGGAAGTGACCTCAGTTTGACCCTGCGGTATCCGTCCCCAGTCCCTTGGATCCCTGGCGTCTCAGACAGATGGAGTTACTGGAGGAAGAGGAAGAGGAGCCGGATACA
Source organism: Oncorhynchus mykiss (assembly GCF_013265735.2). Classification (NCBI taxonomy): domain Eukaryota; kingdom Metazoa; phylum Chordata; class Actinopteri; order Salmoniformes; family Salmonidae; genus Oncorhynchus; species Oncorhynchus mykiss. Next base: position 31,117,701 of record NC_048592.1, on the reverse strand, counting down.
GAACCACACAAGCATTAATCTGGGCCCTGGGGCTCTACCTACCCTACCCGACTGTGTGTCTAGCTTACTGGCTGCTTACCTGTGTGTGTCTCTCTGTCTGTGTCTGGTTTAGAGAATAAACTATATGGATTTTTTAGGCCCGATGCCGATTTTTGGGGGTCAAGGAGGCCAATGGCCAATATTTTAGGCCGATATTCAATATCATTAAATTAGGAAATGTTGATGACAAAATTTCCCAGAGACAGCCATGTATGCTTTAATGCATGAATTTTTAAATCAAACAATACATTTGACCAACCTAACTACATAACATAATGGTAATAATTTGATAAACTGGGACTATTATTAAGATGGCATAGGCCTACTCACAATACAGGTGAATGCATATTCAATAGGAGTGTGCGCACAATTAGTTATTGAGCTTGTTTGGGCTGATCAGTGGAATCGATGGAGCTACAGATGACAAACAATCTGTTTTCCTTCCATGTGGGACTGATATTAGCCTACTGATCAACAACATTTGCATAAAATAATCACTCCAGAATGTCACACCTGAATGGAAAGACATCATATAGGCACTGCTGTTAGTTTGAGAATATAAAATAACATACAGTACCAGTCAATTTTGGACACACCAACTCATTCAAGGGTTTTTATTAATTTTCGACAATTTTCTACATTGTAGAATAACACGGAACCCAAACCGGCTTTGTGCGTGCTCCATCGTGCTCCATCGTGCTCCATCGTGCTCCATCGTGCTCCATCGTACTCCATCGTGCTACATCGTACTCCATCGTGCTCCATCGTGCTCCATCGTGCTCCATCGTGCATACATGTATTTTGTCCCCCCACACCAAACGCGATCACGACACGCAGGTTAAAATATCAAAACAAACTCTGAACCAATTCCATTAATTTGGGGACAGGTTGAAAAGCATTAAACATTTATGGCAATTTAGCTAGCTAGCTTGTACTTGCTAGCTAATTTGTCCTGGAATATAAACATTGAGTTGTTATTTTACCTGAAATGCACAAGGTCCTCTACTCCGCCAATTAATCCACACATAAAACGGTCAACCGAATCGGTTCTAGTCATCTCTCCGCCTTCTAGGCTTTTTCTTCTCTTGACTTCATATTGCGATTGGCAACTTTCATAAATTAGGTGCATTACCGCCACTGACCTCATTCGTCTTTCAGTCACCCACGTGGGTATAACCAATGAGGAGATGGCACGTGGGTACCTGCTTCTATAAAACAATGAGGAGATGGGAGAGGCAGGACTTGCAGCGCGATCTGTGTCACAAATAGAACTGACTTCTATATTAGCCCGTGGCAACGCAGACGCTCGTTGGCGCGTGCGAGCAGTGTGCGAGCAGTGTGGGTGCCATAATTTAATAATATAGATTTCTAAATTAATTTTGCAACGCGAGCGGTGTAGTCAGCCTGTTATGGACGTGCCGCCTATGAGCCTATGTCAATCTACTATCCCCCATGGTAGAAAAGTTGACCTATTCTATTGGTCAGCTTGTCGAGGAAGAAACGTTCCAAACAGACTCCTGGGACGATAGATCCCAAATTCATACAACAGTTGGCCAAGGCTACATTGGGAAAAAAGGAACGTTACAAACCAATGAATCTGATGCATCGGATCAGAACTTCGTTTAGCGTAAAATGTTGATACACTATAATTTCTTAACATTATTAGTGCAGTAGGCGACGCGCGAGAGTGCATTTGCCTATCAGACAATGAAAGACATTTTAAAGCCAATAGAACCTGAGAGAAATAGGCTACTGGTTTCAATGGCCATATGGAAGTCTTTATAAAACAAAAAGCTACTGGTTTCAATGGCCATATGGAAGTCTTTATAAAACAAAAAGCTACTGGTTTCAATGGCCATATGGAAGTCTTTATAAAACAAAAAGCTACTGGTTTCAATGGCCATATGGAAGTCTTTATAAAACAAAAAGCTACTGGTTTCAATGGCCATATGGAAGTCTTTATAAAACAAAAAGCTACTGGTTTCAATGGCCATATGGAAGTCTTTATAAAACAAAAAGCTACTGGTTTCAATGGCCATATGGAAGTCTTTATAAAACAAAAAGCTACTGGTTTCAATGGCCATATGGAAGTCTTTATAAAACAAAAAGCTACTGGTTTCAATGACATATGGAAGTCTTTATAAAACAAAAAGCTACTGGTTTCAATGACATATGGAAGTCTTTATAAAACAAAAAGCTACTGGTTTCAATGGCCATATGGAAGTCCTTATAAAACAAAAAGCTACTGGTTTCAATGGCCATATGGAAGTCTTTATAAAACAAAAAGCTACTGGTTTCAATGGCCATATGGAAGTCTTTATAAAACAAAAAGCTACTGGTTTCAATGGCCATATGGAAGTCTTTATAAAACAAAAAGCTACTGGTTTCAATAGCCATATGGAAGTCTTTATAAAACAAAAAGCTACTGGTTTCAATGACATATGGAAGTCTTTATAAAACAAAAAGCTACTGGTTTCAATGGCCATATGGAAGTCTTTATAAAACAAAAAGCTACTGGTTTCAATGACATATGGAAGTCTTTATAAAAGAATTGCCTCCACGGATATGTAGTAAAACATGTTCAGGTTTCAAACAATTAAGTAGCTTTATGTTTTCAAAATGCATACTGCCTCCAGCTCATTTCAAAGTGGTGTGTGACTTGCTGATGAAGCCTGCCTTCTGTTGATTATGCATTTGAATGGTGAATGGTAAGTGCGCTTCAATTAGCAGTTGAGAAATACAAATAGTAGCTCTTTTTTTAATCGTCGCCCCCCAAAAATTGTTTTAACACACAATTGCATTTAGTATCATTACGCAATGATGGGTCATATATAAGTGCTGTCTGATAGATCTTCCGCCCAAAGCTCTGTATCTGTGTGCTGTACATGTGTGATAAATAAGATACATAACGAATATGCACACAAGCCAATTTAATTCCACACAATTATGCAAATTAACCCATAGATGAATAGCATGACTGGTCAAATGTATTTTCATCAACTGGTATTTACATCAATGAATAGGCTAAAAAACATTATTTTGTGATGAAATTTGTTTTCTTCTCCTGGACAATTGGGCAGTGCCAATTTTGTTCATCAGCTTTTAAAACATTTTAATGGCCAAAAGCCGGCTATTGCCAGCTAATGGAAACCCTGGTCTGCCCCTACGTGTCTGGTTGGCTATCTGTCTGTCTGGTTGGCTGTGTCTGGTTGGCTGGCTTCGGCTGGCTGTACACTGATGGATCTACAGCTGAACCAGGGGTGAGAGAGAGGTCAAGAATTTACCGCTGATGCAAGAGAGGGAAAGCATGGTGTTTTCTCCCCCTGTCCCACTTTCTTTGTCTAGCTCATGCTTTTCGTCTCTCTTTCTCTTTCCTTACCTATGTCTCGTGTCTGAAAAGCAAAACCACCCGTGTTGTAGGGTAATGTAGGGTAATGTAGGGTAATTCCTTCCCCTGTGGCTCTTATCCACCTCAATGTCTGATAAATAACATCATGAATGACTGGGCTTTCTATAATTCTGTAAGATCTGTGGGATTTTGAGCAGGTGATACATTATTTGGAGCTTCGTGTGAAGTCCCTAACACCTTGATCACACCTAATAGGGTCATTGCGCAAAATAGTATGCAGCATCATCTGGATATGTGTGCAAAAAATATATATATTTCTGTCAAGCCGTCTACGCCTATACAATTTGATGCCTACGTTTGATAAATACAACGTATGTACCACACAGAACACACTGCAACTGCTTCTGCAACGCAATGCTGCAAGGCAAACGGAGCGTTCCATTGGAAAAGAATGCGATGACGCTGTTGGTGTGATCGAGGCGTAACGGCTTGAAGTCTTCAGGTTCATTGGTTGGTAGTCCTATAGGCCTACTCCTGGGCTGGGTCTCCCAGAACCATTGTAGCACTAAGACCATCTTAATTCAATTGAAACTAAATGAAAGATGAAACCCAGTCCTGTTCTGCTACATTCTTCTGCTTTCGGTTTTCCCTTCGTCAGATGTTATTGGGTTGGACTCTCATGTCCTGACCCTGCCCATCCCCGCTCTCAGATTCAAACAGTCCTTGTCCTTGAACCAGTCATAAATATCTTACAATCTGGAACTTGCCCTTTAGCATAGCAGCTGTGTGGTACCATATAGTTTGAATGAATACAAACACAATGACGACAGGATATTGCATCAAATGCAATACGGCTGCTCTCTGTTTCTGTACTTTTGCCTTTTCTGCGTTGTATGTTGCCTCTGTCAGTGTTGCCCTTGGATGTTTGCATTGACGAGGTGCAAAGGCCCCAGAAGCAACATTCATGTTTGCCGGGTCCAACACTTTCCATTAAGAATAAAGGAAGCCGGTCTTGTTCTTGAGAAGGTTGGGGTTAAACGTAATGGTAGGGGAAACACTTCTCAGAGTGACACTTTTCTTCCTGTTACAGAAATAACTGGGGATTTACATTGATGGGTCACACACACACGTCCTATACAGTAAATCTTGAGACCTGCTAAAACAAAGTGACTTTTGTCCTACAAAGACGGGGGGGGGGGGGGGGCATGGGCCAATACAATTCTAAATCAAAATAAATAAAAACTATTGAGTTTTGACTGACTTTCCTGCCCCTCATTCCCAGCATGGCTGTGTTTTTTGTTCAGGCCCTCTTTGAAATGTTACAGCTCATTGATAATGGTTGATGATTCAGTCCTTGTCTATCTGAGGTCCTTGTCCATCTGAGGTCCTTGTCCATCTGAGGTCCTTGTCCATCTGAGGTCCTTGTCCATCTGAGGTCCTTGTCTATCTGAGGTCCTTGTCTATCTGAGGTCCGTGTCTATCTGAGGTCCGTGTCTATCTGAGGTCCGTGTCTATCTGAGGTCCGTGGCTATCTGAGGTCCTTGTCTATCTGAGGTCCTTGTCTATCTGAGGTCCTTGTGTATCTGAGGTCCGTGTCTATCTGAAGAACTTGAGTATCTGAGGTCCTTGTGTATCTGAGGTCCTTGTGTATCTGAGGTCCGTGTCTATCTGAAGAACTTGAGAATCTGAAGTCCTTGTCTATCTGAGGTCCTTGTCTATCTGAGGTCCGTGTCTATCTGAAGAACTTGAGTATCTGAGGTCCGTGTCTATCTGAGGTCCGTGTCTATCTGAGGTCCTTGTCTATCTGAATAACTTGAGTATCTGAGGTCCTTGTCTATCTGAAGAACTTGAGTATCTGAGGTCCTTGTCTATCTGAAGAACTTGAGTACGCACAGAGAGCCAAACCCCATCCCGTCTTGCTCAAGTCATCTGTTTTACTACACACCTCACTATCACTAGGAAGAAGCGTTATATACAGAACTTTCAACCGGTGTTCAGTTAGTTAGAGAGTGTGTCTGTGTCTTTCCTCATTTGATCGTTGCCACATCTAGCAGTGTCAGAACATGGCGGGTGGCAGAAACAGATATTCAGTCTGGTCCACTGAGAGAGTTAAACACTGACCTGTAAGCAAAAGGTCAACAGACTATTGACACTTGACCCAGTTGACACTGATGTAGTATGTGCAGCTTCTCGAATGTCCCTTCATTGAATGATGCCTTTAAATCATGGTGGCAGTGATCTAGTCTAGATGTATTTAACACACGTGCACACATTCACACACGCACGCACACACACACACACACACACACACACACACACACACACACACACACACACACACACACACACACGTATACACGTATACATGGCACACATGCATTCTGCAAACTTGTAAATTGTAGTGCTGGGATATTATCACAATACTTAGGTGATGATACAATATCTATTGCGATTCTCACGATTCTATATGTATTGCGATTCGATACTGTGATTTTATTTGCGATTCGATGTTCCAAACATATTGCTCACCATATGTCTGCTGCAGAAGGACAATAATTAGTTTTTATTTATCCAATTGCGATCCAATTACGATCTTGTCTCATCGCTGCAACTCCCCAAAAGGCTCGGGAGAGGCGAAGGTCGAGTCATGCGTCCTCCGAAACACAACCCTCCAAACACCCACCACTTAAACTGGAAGCCAGCTGCACCAATGTATCGGAGGAAATACCATTTAACTGACGACCGAAGTCAGCCTGTTGTGACACAGCCTGACCGCTGTGCCACTCGGGAGGCAAGAAAATTAGTTTTCATCAGTCACGGAAATAAAAGTGCTGAAAACAAATTGGCTCCCTATTTAAAAACCTCTTAAGGATCATACCCTTTTTTTCAATTTTCGCCTAAAATGACATACCCAAATCTAACTGCCTGTAGCTCAGGGCCTGAAGCAAGGATATGCATATTCTTGATACCATTTGAAAGGAAATACTTTGCAGTTTGTGGAAATGTGAAATTAATGTAGGAGAATATAACACATTAGATCTGGTAAAAGATAATACAAACAAAAAAAAACATGCTTTTTTCTCTCCATCATCTTTGAAATGCAAGCGAAAGGCCATCCTTTCAGATAGGAGTCTAGGTGTTATTTAGATTTTGGCCACCAGATGGCGGCAGTGCGTGTTCAAAGTTTCAGACGGATCTAGTGAAGAATTACATTACTGCACAATATTTTGTATCAAGTCTGCCAGGAGTTTGCCCAAATGTGCAAAATTGGTCAATTGATTCATTCTCAAGTACATAACTAGAGAGAACATACAAAACTGCTATGGTAATACAAAATTTAACTTTACACACTCTCATGAATGTCATACATGATGGATAATTAGCTTTCACACATCTAGATGGCGGGCTGGCGGGGTGGGTGTGGAGCCAGAGACAGCAGGGGGGTCAAACTGTAGACACCAGTTCCTACATTTGAACATTAAAAAGGATTTTATCAAACAAAACTATGCTACATTTTATTTCTGGGATCCTTAGGATGACAAATCAGAGCAAGATTACTGAATGTAAGTACACTATTTACCTTCAGAGGTGAATGTATCAAACCAGTTGCCGTGATAAAGTGTTTTGTTGTTGTGCACTCTCTTCAAACAATAGCATGGTATTTTTTCACTGTAGTAGCTACTGTTAATTGGACACTGCAGTTAGATTAACACAAATTTAAGCTTTATGTCCATATAAGACATGTCTATGTCCCAGAAAGTTGGCTGTTGTATACAACATCATTCCAGTCACATTAGCGCACATTAGCAACAACCGTACCGTAGAGGTTAAAAAAGAGATGGAGAACAAGCTATTAAGGAAAAATACTGGAGTATTGCTGCAATTACAGCCAACTAACGCAAAAATAATGTTGGAGTATTGTCAAAACAATACGATACGATATATCGTCAAAAATAATATTCCGATATTGACCAGTATTGATCCCCCCCACTAGTAAATAGGTTCATTTACTTCTCGACCTTTACCTCTTGCAGATGAAACGGTGCCAGCATGGAAACGTGCCATACTTTTTTGTTTTTGATCACCAATTAATTGTCCTGTTTCATTGCCCTGTTTCATAGAGTTATGGAAAATGATTGTTTACAGAGGTGAGGTTTGTTACTGAATCACTTTTTATTGTGTTTAGTAGCCCAGCGGTGTGCTTAGTGCTTGTCCATTGTTCTTTTAACGTTTGTCATGATTGTGCTTGGCAGAGGCTGCAGCTGAAGTTGTCTTATAAAAAGTCATGTGGATAGGTTACACTTTCCCTCTCTCTCTTTCTTCCCCCCCCTCTCTCTCTCTCCCTCTCTCTGTCTTCTCTCTCTTTATCTCTCTCTGTCTCTCTCTCTTTCTTCCCTCTCAGTTTCTCTCTCTCTCTCTCTCTCTCTCTCTCTCTTTCTTCCCCCCCCTCTCTCTATCTCTCCCTCTCTCTCCCTCTCTCTGTCTTCTCTCTCTTTATCTCTCTCTGTCTCTCTCTCTTTCTTCCCTCTCAGTTTCTCTCTCTCTCTCTCTCTCTCTCTTTCTTCCCCCCCCCTCTCTCTATCTCTCCCTCTCTCTCCCTCTCTCTGTCTTCTCTCTCTTTATCTCTCTCTGTCTCTCTCTCTTTCTTCCCTCTCAGTTTCTCTCTCTCTCTCTCTCTGTGTGTCTTCTCTCTCTCTCTCTCTCTCTCTCTGTCTTCTCTCTCTCTCTCTGTCTTCTCTCTCTTTATCTCTCTGTCTTCTCTCTCGCTGTCTTCTCTCTCTCTCTCTGTCTTCTCTCTCTTTATCTCTCTCTCTCTCTCTGTCTTCTCTCTCTTTATCTCTCTCTCTGTCTCTCTCTCTATCTCTCGCTCTATCTCTTTCTCTCTGTCTTCTCTCTGTATCTCTGTCTCTCTCGCTCTGGCTCCCTCTTTATTTTCTCTCTCTCTGTCTTCTCTCTCTCTCTCTCTCTGTCTTCTCTCTCTTTATCTCTCTCTCTGTCTCTCTCTCTATCTCTCGCTCTCTCTCTTTCTCTCTGTCTTCTCTCTGTATCTCTGTCTCTCTCTCTCTGGCTCCCTCTTTCTTTTCTCTCTCTCTGTCTTCTCTCTCTTTATCTCTCTCTCTCTCTCTGTCTTCTCTCTCTTTATCTCTCTCTCTGTCTCTCTCTCTATCTCTCGCTCTCTCTCTTTCTCTCTGTCTTCTCTCTGTATCTCTGTCTCTCTCTCTCTGGCTCCCTCTTTCTTTTCTCTCTCTCGCTCTCTTTCTCTCCCTCTCTGTCTTCTCTCCCTCCCTCTCTCTTCTCTCTCTTTATCTCTCTCTCACTCTGTCTCTCTCTCTCTCTGTCTGTCTCTCTCTCTCTCTCTTTCCCTCCCTCTCTCTCGCTTTCAATTTCTCTCTTTCTAGCTCTCTTTCTCTTTCTCTCACTCTCTATCTCCTCTCTCTCTCTCAATTCAATTCAAAGGGCTTTATAGGCATGGGAAACATATGTTTACATTGCCAAAACAAGTAGAATAGATAATAAACATAAGTGAAATAAACAATAAAAAATGAACAACAAAGATTACACTCAAAAATGTTTCAGAGGAATTGAGAAATTTCAAATGTCATATTATGACTATGTTCAGTGTTATAACGATGTGCAAATAGTTCAAGTACAAAAGGGAAAATAAATAAACATAAATATGGGTTGTATTTACAATGGTGTTTGTTCTTCACTGGTTGCCCTTTTCTTGTGGCAACAGGTCACAAATGGATTTGTTTTCAAATTCTTAGTGGGTCTGTGTAATCTGAGGCAAATATGTGTCTCTAATATGGTCATACTTTTGGCAGGATGTTAGGAAGTGCAGCTCAGCTTCCACCTCATTTTGTGTCTTTTCTTGAGAGCCAGGTCTGGCTACGGAGGCCTCTCTCAATAGCAAGGCTATGATCACTGACTCTATACATAGTCAAAGCTTTCCTTAATTCTGGGTCAGTCACAGTGGTCAGGTATTCTCCTCTCCCTCTTAAGCGTTGAATTGTTCTTTTTTTAAACCTATGCTAAAATGATAATGCACAAGATGCCGTGGTATATCATGAATATGGCTAGGGGAATGTGGGTGGTGTTGTGTTGTCAGGTAGAATGTTGTCACTGCTTGAATGTTCCTTGGCCACTCAGCAAGCAGGAGCTATCAAAGACCCATATGGTGTGCTGATGTGCATTAAAGTCTCCTACTGTATTCTTGTCTGTGTTCTCCTCCCCTCTCAAACCTGTTCCAACTTTTTACTAAGCCGACTTCCTCTATGACGCTCCCTTTGTTGTCCTCCGCTTGGTGTGATGTGCTTATGCCATTATTCCTGTCCCTGCTGCCTCGCTCTGTCTCACTCCTAGTCCTGCCCCGGATGGATGGAAGAGGACGAAGAGGGCAGAAAGCAGGGTGCACCGTGGACCTTTAGCCTTATAAACTCTCTCTCTGGAAACAGTAACACAGTAATGTATACGAAGCTGGACTAGCTCTGGGAGTGGACAGAAAGAATACTTTGTTTATTGTTCCATACAGGCAGGGTTCTGTTAGGGCGAGAGATGGAGATGCATCATGAATAACAGTATTCAGTAGAGGGGAGGCGAGAGCATGAGGATACAATAGCTTTAAGTTTTATGGTGCTACTGTTGCTGGAGCAGATTTGGGCACGGGGCCTATGGAAACACGCACCCAGCTGCGGAGCATGCTTTCCCCCCTCGTTTTCTAACGCTCCCTCTCTTTCTCCGCTTCTCTCGCTTAACATCTTCACTCTTATACACATTTTAACAGTTTCTCCAGTCTATTTCATTGTCTCACAACCCCATACCTTTTTTTAATCTCTTTTAACCCTCACTTTGTCAGTCCTCTCAACTTACCCTATTTTCACTCAAAAACCCCATCCAACACATCCAAGACCATTTTCAGACCAGCTCTTTCCTCTGAGCCCCAGGTATATATGCCTAGTTCTCACAACAATGCCATTTGCTATCCAAAGGGTTGAGGCACTGCCTGTGCTACTCGGCCGCCTTGTCTCCTGCATGTCACCCCCTTGCGTCTGCGGTGACGTCTGAGGGATATTATCTTCCATAAGCCTCTGTTTGTTTTGGGCCACCCAGTGGCTGATAATGCCCCCATTACTGGAGAATAAGGGCTCATGTGCAGTTTGCTGGAAGACCCACTGTCTACAATCTGGATCCTACCCAGCTGGCAACTCCCCCTGCTCCCTGCTTCCTGTTTCCTGCTTACTCCAAGGTAGCCACTGGCCAGGTTATTTTTAGGACCTGCTGCATGGGGCTGTTAGTGCTCATGATGTCATCGCGTTGGCTGGGTTTTGTATCAGTGTTTCACAGTGTAACAGGACACTTGACGTGCTGTGTGTGAAGCTGTGGGATATGTCTGAAGATTTGGTGTTCTGAAGAGACTTTACAGTCATGTACTAGCTTTCTGTTTATTCTAGGCCTAATCCATGGTGCCTAGCCCATTCTCTAGAAAGACTGAACAACTCAGATGACAGTTGCACCAATAAAAATAGACAGTAAAATCCCATTTCCAATGTCATTATTTCTTTCTTTCATTCTCTCTCTCTCTCTCTCTCTCTCTCTCTCTCTCTCTCTCTCTCTCTCTCTCACTTCCTTCTCCTTCTCTCTCTCTCCTTGTTATTGCAGTCTTGTGATGTGGGGCAGGTGCCTGAATTCCCCTTCACTTAGATAATGGAGAAGAAACTGTCAGTTGACACAAGCTATTAATAATTACATTCCATGAGTGGTTCAATAGGAACATTCTGTACTGTTTACCCTGAACGCTGAAGCAGAATTCTAGTTTAATGATTCAATGGCCCAAAAGTCCCCTCCTCCACAGTCTGGGAAAACGATCCTGCCAGGAAATGTAGTTCTTCCTAATCCGGACGCCGCTGGGCCAATTGTGCGCCTCCCCATTGGTCTCCCGGTCGAGGCCGTCTGAGACAGAGCCTGGACTCAAACTAGGATCTCTAGTGGCACAGCTAGCAACTGCGATGCAGTGCCTTAGACCACTGCACCACTCGGGAGGCCTCAGGGCCTGGACTTGTTACTCTGTATGTAGTCAGAGTCCCAGTGTGTGAGGTGAAATCGGCAGAGTCCAGTCTGTTACTGTTTATGCACGGCTAAATCATGAGTCAGACTGGATTCAGCTTAATCCACACATACCACATATCCCTGTGTTATCATGTTATCTCTTCAAGTCCGTCCGTCCGTCAGACTACAAATACATCCTGTGCTCTTCAACTCTGTACCTGCCTAGCCCACTACTGCTGGATGTACAGCACGGTATTGTACTCACACAATCATGGGTTGCTGCTCTCATTGCATGCGAGAACATCAAAACCTAGTTTTATCATGTTGAATATGAAGCAAGAACAAGATGAGTTTGGATTGACTCCTAATGCGTTTTATGAAACCTGGTGCTGGCCCCTTCCTGCATTAGCCTATGAGACATTTTCATGCCAAACATGTAGAATGCAGACATTGCTGAATGTAGAAATAATCTAGGCTAGCATTCTACCTCTACATGAAACCTCTATGGCTGCTCTGTCAGTATGGAATCAACACGGGTAAGAGAGAAGGTTAGAAATGAGACTATAGTAATTACATGGGAATTTGGGGATTTGTGGATTCCTCAGAAATGAGTTGAGTGTAGAGACGACTGTCTAGACAGAGCTGTGCTCTGCTGCTGAAACAGAGCTTACAGAGTGAAACCTGTGAAAGCAACAGGACCGTTTTCAATAAAGCCTGTGTGTATGCATGTACTGCATGTCTGACGGTATGTGTGGACAAGGGAATGACTGTATGTTTACAGTACTGGAAAAGTGTATTTTGTGTGAGAACTTGTCCATTCCTTTTGTGATTATTCTGAAGAAGGACATTGAAGGCCGAAACGTCAGTCTTTTAACTGTATCAAATAAAAATATGCATTTTTAATGGGGAGCGAGCGTTGATGAGCAAACCGGTCTTAAGACCTGGAGACTTGTGTTGCTGGTAATATAATGTAGATAACGTAAAGACTTAAAGGGATACTTCAGGCATGCTAGCAGATACTCATAGACTTCCAGTCATTGTGCTAACACTAGTTAGCATGTACTCACTTAACTACCTCTATAACTTCCTTCATACTGGACACCGAGACATTAAAATGGTATCCACAAGTTAATCAGGGGAAGTAGATAAAGGGCCTTATTGCTAAAATGCTGAAGTATCCCTTTAGGGTCAGGAGGCTAACATAGTCTTGGTGTGGTTAGACCCAGGGACGGACATAGTGATTTGGAGGCAGCTTCATTAAATAGTACCCGCAAAACACCAGTCTCAACGTCAACAGTGAAGAGGCGACTCCGGGATGCTGGCCTTCTAGGCAGAGTTCCTCTGTCCAGTGTCTGTGTTCTTTTGCCCATCTTAATCTTTTTTTTTTATTGGCCAGTCTGAGATATGGCTTTTTCTTTGCAACTCTGCCTAGAAGGCCAGCATCCCGGAGTCGCCTCTTCACTGTTGATGTTGAGACTGGTGTTTTGGGGGTACTATTTAATGAAGCTGCCAGTTGAGGACATGTGAGGCATCTGTTTCTCAAACTAGACACTCTAATGTACTTGTCCTTTTGCTCAGTTGTGCACCGGGGCCTCCCACTCCTCTTTCTAATCTGGTTAGAGCCAGTTTGCGCTGTTCTATGAAGGGAGTAGTACACAGCGTTGTACGAGATCTTCAGTTTCTTGGCAATTTCTCTCATGGAACAGGCTTCATTTCTCAGAACAAGAATAGAATGACGAGTTTCAGAAGAAAAGTCATTGTTTCTGGCCATTTTGAGCCTGTAATCAAACCCACAAATGCTGATGCTCCAGATACTCAACTAGTCTAAAGAAGGCCAGTTTAATTGCTTCTTTAATCAGTACAACAGTTTTCAGCTGTGCTAACATAATTGCAAAAGGGTTTTCTAATGATCAATTAGCCTTTTCAAATGATAAACTTCGATTAGCTAACACAACGTGCCATTGGAACACAGGAGTGATGGTTGCTGATAATGGGCCTCTACTCCTATGTAGTTAGAAATCTGCCGTTTCCAGCTACAATAGTAATTTACAACATAAAAAATGTCTACACGCCCCTTTCAAAAAATGTAGAACTAAGAACATATATAGCCCTTTTTTCACTCCAGACTTGACTGCCCTTGACCAGCACGAAAACATCCTGTGGCGCACTGCACTAGCTTCGAATAGTCCCCGTGATATGCAACTTTTCAGGGAAGTCAGGAACCAATATACACAGTCAGTTAGTTCTACATTTTTTCAAACAGAAATTTGCATCCTGCAGCACTAATTCCAAAAGGTTTTGGGACACTGTAAAGTTCATTGAGAATAAGAGCACCTCCTCTCAGCTGCCCACTGCACTGAGGCTAGGAAACACTGTCACCAGCGAAAAATCCACGATAATCGAGAATTTCAATAAGCATTTCTCTACGGCTGACCACGCTTTCCTCCTGGCTACCCCAACCCCGGCCAACAGCTCTGCACCCCCCGCAGCAACTGGGCCAAGCCCACCCACCCCCGCTTCTCCTTCACCCAAATCCAGATAGCCGATGTCCTGAAAGAGCTGCAGAATCTAGATCCCTACAAATCAGCTGGGCTAGACAATCTGGACCCTCTCTTCCTAAAATTATCCGCCGCCATTGTCGCAACCCCTATTATGGTCTGTTCAACCTCTCTTTCGTATCGTCTGAGATTCCTAAAAATTGGAAAGCGGCCACTCTAGACCCAAACTGTTACAGACCTATATCCATCCTGCCATGCCTTTCTAAAGTCTTCGAAAGCCAAGTGAACAAACAGACCACTGACCATCTCGAATCCCACTGTACCTTCTCCACTATGCAATCCGGTTTCCGAGCGTGGGTGCACCTCAGCCACGCTGAAGGTCCTAAACGATATCATAACCACCGTCGATAAAAAACAGTACTGTACAGCCGCCTTCATCGACCTGGCCAAGGCTTTCGACTCTGTCAATCACCGTATTCTTATCGGCAGACTCAACAACCTTGGTTTCTCAAATTACTGCCTCGTCTGGTTCACCAACTACTTCTCAGATACAGTTCAGTGTGTCAAATCGGAGGGCCTGTTGTCCGGACCTCTGGCAGTCTCTATGGGGGTGCCAGAGGGTTATATTCTCAGGCCGACTGTTTTCTCTGTACATATCAATGATGTCGCTCTTGCTGCTGGTGATTCTTTGATCCACCTCTAAGCAGACAACACCATTCTGTACACATCTGGCCCTTCTTTGGACACTGTGCTAACAAACCTCCAAATGAGCTTCAATGCCATACAACACTCCTCCCGTGGCTAGTAAAACTAAATGCATGCTCTTCAACCGATCGCTGCCCGCACCCGCCCGCCCGCCTAGCATCACTACTCTGGACGGTTCTGACTTAAAATATGTGGACAACTATAAATACCTAGGTGTCTGGCTAGACTGTAAACTCTCCTTCCAGACTCATATTAAGCATCTCCAATCCAAAATTGAATCTAGAATCGGCTTCCTATTTCGATACAAAGCCTCCTTCACTCATGCTGCAAAGCATACCCTCGTAAAACTGACTATCCTGCCGATCCTTGACTTCGGTGATGCCATTTACAAAATAGCCTCCAACAATCTACTCAGCGAATTGGATGCAGTCTATCACAGTGCCATCCGTTTTGTCACCAAAGCCCCATATACTACCCACCATTGCGACCTGTATGCTCTCGTTGGCTGGTCCTCGCGACATATTCACCGCCAAACCCACTGGCTCCAGGTCATCCATAAGTCTTTGCTAGGTAAAGCTCCGCCTTATCTCAGCTCGCTGGTCACCATAGCAGCACCCACACGTAGCACGCGCTCCAGCAGGTATATTTCACTGGTCATCACCAAAGCTAACACCTCCTTTTTGCCGCCTTTCCTTCCAGTTCTCTGCTGCCAATGACTGGAACTATTTGCAAATATCACTGAAGTTGGACACTTATATCTCCTCACTAACTTCAAGCATCGGCTGTCAGAGCAGCTTATCGATCGGTGTAGCTGTACACAGCCCATCTGTAAATAGCCCATCCAACCTACTACCTACCTCATCCCCATATTATTATTTTTTTCTGCTCTTCTTGCACATCCTCATCTGCACATCTATCACTCCAGTGTTAATTGCTGAATTGTAATTACTTCGCCACTATGGCCTATTTATTGCCTTACCTCCAGACTTAATTTGCACACACTGTATACAGATGTTCTATTGTGTTATTGACTGTACGTTTGTTTAACCCATGTGTAACTTCTGTGTTGTTGTTTTTGTCGCACTGCTTTGCTTTATCTTGGCCAGGTCGCAGTTGTAAATGAGAACTTGTTCTCAACTGGACTACCTGGTTAAATAAAGGTGAAATAAAATATACACTACCGATCAAAAGTTTTAGAACACCTACTCATTCAAGGGTTTTTCTTTATTTTTTACTATTTTCTACATTGTAGAATAATAGTAAAGACATCAAAACTATGAAATAACACATATGGAATCATGTAGTAACCAAAAAAGTGTTAAACAAATCAAACTATATGAATTTGCCAATCTTGGTGTTCTCTGGCAAATGCCAAACGTCCTGCAAGGTGTTGGGCTGTAAGCACAACCCCCACCTGTGGACGTCGGGCCCTCATACCACCCTCATGGAGTCTGTTTCTGACCGTTTGAGCAGACACATGCACATTTGTGGCCTGCTGGAGGTCGTTTTGCAGGGCTCTGGCAGTGCTCCTCCTGCTCCTCCTTGCACAAAGGCGGAGGTAGCGGTCCTGCTGCTGGGTTGTTGCCCTTCTACGGCCTCCTCCACGTCTCCTGATGTACTGGCTTGTCTCCTGGTAGCGCCTCCATGCTCTGGACACTACGCTGACAGACACAGCAAGCCTTCTTGCCACAGCTCGCATTGATGTGCCATCCTGGATGAACTGCACTACCTGAGCCACTTGTGTGGGTTGTAGACTCCGTCTCATGCTACCACTCGAGTGAAAGCAGCATTCAAAAGACACCAAAACATCAGCCAGGAAGCATAGGAACTGAGAAGTGGTCTGAGAAGTGGTCTGTGGTCACCACCTGCAGAACCACTCCTTTATTGGGGGTCTTGCTAATTGCCTATAATTTCCACCTGTTGTCTATTCCATTTGCACAACAGCACGTGAAATTTATTGTCAATCAGTGTTGCTTCCTAAGTGGACAGTTTGATTTCACAGAAGTGTGATTGACTTGGAGTTACATTGTGTTGTTTAAGTGTTCCCTTTATTTTTTTGAGCAGTGTATATGTAGGTGTGAATATATATACAGTCCATTCGGAAAGTATTCAGTCCACTTGACTTTTTCCACATTTCCATTCATCAATCTACACACAATACCCATAATGACAAAGCAAAAACAGGTTTTGACATTTTTGCTAGTTTATTAAAAAAAAATTGAAATATCACATTTACGTAAGTATTCAGACCCTTACTCAGTACTTTGTTGAAGCACCTTTGGCAACGATTACAGCCTCTAGTCTTCTTGGGTATGATGCTACAAGCTTGGCACACCTGTATTTGGGGAGTTTCTCCCATTCTTCTCTGCAGATCGTCTGAAGCTCTGTCAGGTTGGATGGGGAGTGTCACTGCACAGATATTTTTAGGTCTCTCCAGGAATGTTTGATCAGTTTCAAGTCCGGGCTCTGGCTGGGCCACTCAGGGACATTCAGATACTTGTCCTGAAGCTACTCCTGCATTGTCTTGGCTGTGTGCTTAGGGTCGTTGCCCTGTTGGAAGGTGAACCTTCGCCCCAGTCTGAAGCCCTGCGCGCTCTGGAGCAGGTTCCCCGTAGGGATGGTGCCAGGTTTTCTCCAGACGTGACGCTTGGCATTCTGGCCAAAGCGTTCAATCTTGGTTTCATCAGACCAGATAATCTTGTTTCTCATCATGGTCTGAGAGTCCTTTAGCGGCCTTTTGGCAAACCCCAAGCGGGCTGTCGTGCCTTTTACTGAGGAATGGCTTCTGTCTGGCCACTCACCATAATGGCCTGATTGGTGGAGTGCTTCAGAGATGGTTGTGCTTCTGGAAGGTTCTCCCATCTCCACAGAGGAACTCTGGAGTTCTGTCAGAGTGACCATCGGGTTATTGGTCACCTTCCTGACCAAGGCCCTTCTCCCCCAATTGCTCAGTTTGGCCTGGTGGCCAGCTCTAGGAAGAGTCTTGGTGGTTCCAAACTCACTTCAAATTAAGAATTATGGAGGCCACTGTGTTCTTGGGGACCTTCAATGCTGCAGAAATGTGTTGGTGCCCGTTCCCCAGATCTGTGCCTCAGCACAATCCTGTCTTGGAGCTCTATGGACAATTCCTTCGACCTCATGGCTTGGTTTCTTGGTTTTTGCTCTGACATGCACTGTCAACTGTGGGACATTATATACAGTCGTGGCCAAAAGTTTTGAGAACGACACAAATATTAATTTTCACAAAGTCTGTTGCCTCAGTTTGTATGATGGCAATTTGCATATACTCCAGAATGTTATGAAGAGTGATCAGATGAATTGCAATTAATTGCTAAGTCCCTCTTTGTCATGCAAATGAACTGAATCCCCCCAAAAGATTTACACTGCATTTCAGCCCTGGCACAAAAACCATCTAACATTATGTCAGTGATTCTGTCGTTAACACAGGTGTGAGTGTTGACGAGGACAAGGCTGGAGATCACTCTATCATGCTGATTGAGTTCGAATAACAGAATGGAAGCTTCAAAAGGAGGGTGGTGCTTGGAATCATTGTTCTTCCTCTGTCAATCATGGTTACCTGCAAGGAAACACGTCATTGCTTTGCACAAAAAAGGGCTTCACAGGCAAGGATATTGTTGCCAGTAAGATTGCACCAAAATCAACCATTTATCGGATTATCAAGAACTTCAAGGAGAGCGGTTCAATTGTTGTGAAGAAGGCTTCAGGGCGCCCAAGAAAGTCCAGCAAGCGCGAGGACCGTCTCCTAAAGTTGATTCAGCTGCGGGATCGGGGCACCACCAGTACAGAGCTTGCTCAGGAATGGCAGCAGGCAGGTGTGAGTGCATCTGCACTCACAGTTAGGCGAAGACTTTTGGAGGATGGCCTGGTGTCAAGAAGGACAGCAAAGAAGCAACTTCTCTCCAGGAAAAACATCAGGGACAGACTGATATTCTGCCAAAGGTACAGGGATTGGACTGCTGAGGACTGGGGTAAAGTCATTTTCTCGGACAAATCCCCTTTCCGATTGTTTGGAGCATCTGGAAAAAGCTTGTCCGGAGAAGACCAGGTGAGCGCTACCATCAGTCCTGTGTCATGCCAACAGTAAAGCATCCTGAGACCATTCATGTGTGGGGTTGCTTCTCAGCCAAGGGAGTGGGCTCACTCACAATTTTGCCTAAGAACACAGCCATGAATAAAGAATGGTACCAACACATCCTCCGAAAGCAACTTCTCCCAACCATCCAGGAACAGTTTGGTGACGAACAATGCCTTTTCCAGCATGATGGAGCACCTTGCCATAAGGCAAAAGTGATAACTAAGTGGCTCAGGGAACAAAACATCGATATTTTGGGTCCATGGCCAGGAAACTCCCCAGACCTTAATCCCATTGAGAACTTGTGGTCAATCCTCAAGAGGCGCACAAATTCTGACAAACTCCAAGCATTGATTATGCAAGAATGGGCTGCCATCGGTCAGGATGTGGCCCAGAAATTAATTGACAGCATGCCATGGCGGATTGCAGAGGTCTTGAAAAAGAAGGGTCAACACTGCAAATATTGACTTAATGTAATTGTCAATAAAAGCATTTGACACTTATGAAATACTTGTTACTATGGCATACTGAAGTATAATTACATCTGACAAAAATATCTAAAGACACTGAAGCAGAAAACTTTGTGGAAATTAATATTTGTGTCATTCTCCAAACTTTCGGCCACGACTGTAGACAGGCCTTTCCAAATCATGTCCAATCACTTGAATTTACCACAGGTGGACTCCAATAAAGTTGTAGAAACATCTCAAGGATGATCAATGGAAACAGGATGCACCTGAGCTCAACTTGAAGTGTCATAGCAAAGGGGCTGAATACTTATGTATGTATTTATATTTATATATATATATATTATTTTTTTTATTTTTTTTATACCGTGGAATTACCCATATACCTTCACTTGGAAATTACCTATTCATTTCCAGTCAATTGTTGTCTCAATACCGGGTTATTAACACAAGTCTCGTGACGGATTTTGATGGGGGCATCAAGCGGATAATTAATTTTTAATTTTTACTTAACAATTAATTAGCATTCAACTCTCCAGTCTGACACCAATGCTGACACCGGACTGGGTGGGGTCACCCTAGCGAAGTTATCTTTGTAACCATGCCCTCTTCTTTGAGTAGTTTGCTTTTCTCACTCTCCTCTTACCCCAGAACTGAAGTGACATACAGTGCCTTGCGAAAGTATTCGGCCCCCTTGAACTTTGCGACCTTTTGCCACATTTCAGGCTTCAAACATAAAGATATAAAACTGTATTTTTTTGTGAAGAATCAACAACAAGTGGGACACAATCATGAAGTGGAACGACATTTATTGGATATTTCAAACTTTTTTAACAAATCAAAAACTGAACAATTGGGCGTGCAAAATTATTCAGCCCCCTTAAGTTAATACTTTGTAGCGCCACCTTTTGCTGCGATTACAGCTGTAAGTCGCTTGGGGTATGTCTCTATCAGTTTTGCACATCGAGAGACTGAATTTTTTTCCCATTCCTCCTTGCAAAATAGCTCGAGCTCAGTGAGGTTGGCTGGAGAGCATTTGTGAACAGCAGTTTTCAGTTCTTTCCACAGATTCTCGATTGGATTCAGGTCTGGACTTTGACTTGGCCATTCTAACACCTGGATATGTTTATTTTTGAACCATTCCATTGTAGATTTTGCTTTATGTTTTGGATCATTGTCTTGTTGGAAGGCAAATCTCCGTCCAAGTCTCAGGTCTTTTGCAGACTCCATCAGGTTTTCTTCCAGAATGGTCCTGTATTTGGCTCCATCCATCTTCCCATCAATTTTAACCATCTTCCCTGTCCCTGCTGAAGAAAAGCAGGCCCAAACCATGATGCTGCCACCACCATGTTTGACAGTGGGGATGGTGTGTTCAGCTGTGTTGCTTTTACGCCAAACATAACGTTTTGCATTGTTGTCAAAAATTTCAATTTTGGTTTCATCTGACCAGAGCACCTTCTTCCACATGTTTGGTGTGTCTCCCAGGTGGCTTGTGGCAAACTTTAAACAACACTTTTTATGGATATCTTTAAGAAATGGCTTTCTTCTTGCCACTCTTCCATAAAGGCCAGATTTGTGCAATATACGACTGATTGTTGTCCTATGGACAGAGTCTCCCACCTCAGCTGTAGATCTCTGCAGTTCATCCAGAGTGATCATGGGCCTCTTGGCTGCATCTCTGATCAGTCTTCTCCTTGTATGAGCTGAAAGTTTAGAGGGACGGCCAGGTCTTGGTAGATTTGCAGTGGTCTGATACTCCTTCCATTTCAATATTATCGCTTGCACAGTGCTCCTTGGGATGTTTAAAGCTTGGGAAATCTTTTTGTATCCAAATCCGGCTTTAAACTTCTTCACAACAGTATCTCGGACCTGCCTGGTGTGTTCCTTGTTCTTCATGATGCTCTCTGCGCTTTTAACGGACCTCTGAGACTATCACAGTGCAGGTGCATTTATACGGAGACTTGATTACACACAGGTGGATTGTATTTATCATCATTAGTCATTTAGGTCAACATTGGATCATTCAGAGATCCTCACTGAACTTCTGGAGAGAGTTTGCTGCACTGAAAGTAAAGGGGCTGAATAATTTTGCACTCCCAATTTTTCAGTTTTTGATTTGTTAAAAAAGTTTGAAATATCCAATAAATGTCATTCCACTTCATGATTGTGTCCCACTTGTTGTTGATTCTTCACAAAAAAATACAGTTTTATATCTTTATGTTTGAAGCCTGAAATGTGGCAAAAGGTCGCAAAGTTCAAGGGGGCCGAATACTTTCGCAAGGCACTGTATCTCTCACCCCAGTAGCTTTCTCTCGTGAAGTCAATTACCTACTACTGGAACAGCTCAGATAAGCACCATGGTTTATAAAGTTACTGAAAACTCACACACACTGTCTCTCTATGATGTAATGTTTGTAGTTTCAACATCCACTGACTACTGTTTGAGTTGTCTAAGCTGTCTGATTATCCTAGGTTATAAAATATATTCAACAGAAACACTGGACCAATGCAGTCCCAACCAATGTGCATGACAACAGTTGCTTGCCAATCTATCTAGAACCTTAAATGGTTATTTGGCTCTCCCCATAGGAGAACCCTTTAAATAACTGTTTTTGTTTCCAGGTAGAACTATTTTGGGCTCATATAGAACTCTTACCACAGAGGGTTCTACATGGAACCTAAAAGGGTTCTTTCTACCAGGGTTATCCTACGGGGACAACCCTAGAACCCTTTTGGAACCCTTTTTTTCTAAGGCTGAACAACTCAGAGCAGCTTTTCTGGTGGGATTGGAATGATGTCATCCTCTCTAGTTCTTCAGTGCCTCAATGTTTCTCACACATTAGCAAACGTAAGCTACCACCATCAGCAGCTTCTCAGTTTCTCTCTCATCGACTCATAAACGTATCCTACTTTACTCAGCAAAACCAATGGCATCTTTGTTATGGGGGTTCGTAGTAGAAAATTGTTTGGTTTTATTCAAAGTCTCAGATGGAAAGTGCTGATACTGGCAAAAGAGCACGGCTCCAGCAGTGTGAACAGCTACTTTTAGCTTTCGCCCTGCAGACAAGAGAACTCCTGCAGCAAGCGTTGTGTGTGTGTGTGTGAGAGAGAGAGAGATAAACCAATTCTGGCTGCAGCCCAGGGCTTTGAACTCTGGAAAGTTCAAAGAGGCAGACGTCTGTCTAGACTCCAAATATCACTTTACACAAGAGGGGTGACTTTGGCCTCAGACGATGTCTATAGACAACCCATATGAACACATTTTAATAAGCCATAGCCTTCTTTAGATATAATCATGCGGACGTTATATGACCTGCAAAAATGTTTGTTTATGAGTCCTGACTTCAAGCAAAGATGTACAGCTGCAGTCATAGGGGGACATTTATTATTGCATGCTACCTACTTTGTGCTAACTTTCACACTAAAGGACCACACAGCCAGTTGACACATTAGTCAGTGGCAATAGAATTCACAGTGGCCTGATTATATCACATTAATTAACACAGACCCTATTCATAGAAAACTCGATTCATTCTAGAGACTCACAAAGGACTCTCCGGCGTTGTGCTTTGAATGTCATGTTAATTAATAGTGTGTGGGTGAGTGTGTGTAAGGTACAGTAGAGTAGTGGGCCTGCTGTATTCAATACTGTTGGTGGTCCTGTTGAGGTTGACATGTGAGGGCTGGAGAGTGGTGGCGGGGGGCGATGGGGTGGGCTATGTTATGGGGTGGTCTCTCTCTCTGATCCTAGGTGGTAGAACTACTGTATCGTGGCTGTGTGGCCCCCCGACTTGGAGTTACTGCAGGGGGATGGGGGTGCCCCTCCCAAAGTCAATTCATATGGTGGTGGTGATGGTTGGCATCAGATCAGAGGACTTGCTAGCCTGACTCACTTGGGTTGGGCTGTTTAAAAAATCACTAATGTTGAGCGGGTCAGAAAACTCCCTTTCACTTCAGACTGGTTGAACTGGTCTTTCGAAGCCACAAAAAGGTTTCTATGGTTCGGGGGCGACAGTAAATACAGGCCTAACATCAGTGTACGAGGCTACGGTCTCCAGGACCAGCTTACCTCTGCTACACACTGTCATTTAGTACCATAGTCTGTTCTTTGTAAGCATGCACTGTGACCTTTATTCAACCCTAACTTCTAGGAATTTCAGGTTGGATTTAAAATATATATATATATATATATATATATTGACAAGTGACAGCCAACATCAACTGACTGCAGCTCCATCAGAACCCGCGGAGCCCAGTTTGACCCAGGTTCTAATGCAGCACTCTCTTCCTTCTGCTAGAAACAGCAGAACACTTGAGCTCCTCAGTCCTGCCTTCTTTCCACAAAGAAGAAATAAATATCCGGTTGCTGTTTACTGTTCCAAGGAGGGATCTTCACTTCAGCCCGTGATACCCTAACGACGTTCTCTATCACGTTGACTTTAACGTTCAACTTGATTTATTCTGATTATGGCACGTCATCATGGTGCGAAGCTGGAATATTACATCTTTACTCTTTATGAAGTTCAGAGAGAATCAAGGAAGCTGGAGGAATTTATTCTTTACGAGGAAGAGCTAGTGAAGAGCTATAAGATGTAAAAAGGGCTTAATAAACACATTTGATTGATTGATTTGATTGACAAATCAGTTTTCTGATTTACACATCGTCTTTTATTCATTCTACTGTTATGGTTCACCTGAAAAGCTATCGCGCTTCTGTTCTGTCGGAGGATGATGTTACATCCTTTTTTCCCTCGGGTCATTGACTGTTCAGCTCTGTTAGCTTGACTCCTTGTGTTTAACACCAGGAACTGACCCACCAAAAACCTGACATGGTGGCAAATGGGCGGGGTTTTTCTCAGAACTCTTGGCTAGAAGTGTCTCTGGAAGAGTATTTTTGATACATATTTGCATTGGGGGTTTGGGGTTTCAGGTTGATTTGGCTTGACTGGAATGCAGGGTAGGCAGAGATTGCACTTGTGACACAGAATTTTCCTTTGGTCACATTGTACCAGGGAAGCTAAATCAAGAAAGTCTTTGAAAGAATCTGACATATGTATTTTACCCAGGTCTTAATGAAAGTCTTTGACAGTATCTGACATATGTATTTTACCCAGGTCTTAATGAAAGTCTTTGAAAGTATCTGACTTATGTATTTTACCCAGGGCTAAATACAGCAACAAAGTTTTCCAGCTTCATCATTGTCCAGCTATGTTTTGCTCTGGAACGTTGTGCTTTAATCAGTCATCCCAAAGCAAAGGCCAGGAAATTAGAGTCTTCCCTCCTTCCTGGACACAAAGAGAAATACAGTGGACTCCTGTCGAAGCATCAAAGACTTTAGAAGGAATCGCATCCTGTTGGGCACAGGGGGTCAAACAAAACAACCCAATCACTCTAATGGAGGAAGAGGATCATTTGAATACTAGCTCTGGTCCTGTGCACACTGCACACTTCTCTAATGGATGAACAGGATAATTTGAATACTAGCTCTGGTCCTGTGCACACTGCACACTTCTCTAATGGAGGAACAGGATCATTTGAATACTAGCTCTGGTCCTGTGCACACTGCGCACTTCTCTAATGGAGGAACAGGATCATTTGAATACTAGCTCTGGTCCTGTGCACACTGCACACTTCTCTAATGGAGGAACAGGATCATTTGAATACTAGCTCTGGTCCTGTGCACAGTGCACACTTCTGTATTTTGATCATTAAGTTGTGTGTAATTACATTCATATTCTTTACTGATATTACACAATGTTTCTTACATTTCACTTTGCTTTAATTCCTCTGCAGTGTGCATGAACATAGGACTTTTAACACTGGATGCTGATTGGCTTAGTTGAAGATTTAATAAGGCCTACCTTATTGTGGGCCTCGTTGTTGCACATGTGGTGTTTCTGTTTATTACACAATATGTTCTGAGAAAAGTGCTCAATGTTTCCCGTCTCTTGCAGTAAAAAATGAAGTGTGTATATGTGTGTGAGAGGGAGGGAGAGGGAGTGAAAAAGACACCGAAACCAGAGATCCCAGGAAGCAGAGGAGAGGATGTGTCCAGGCATGTTCCATCATCCCTGTAAATGATTACCAGGAAGGGGAATTAGAGCTCAGAGGGAATGACTCCTCTAACTGACTGTGAACTTTACCCCATTTTACTTCACTCCGGACACTACTCTCAGGACTCTACTCTCAGGACTCTACTCTCAGGACTCTACTCTCAGCACTCTACTCTCAGGACTCTACTCTCAGGACTCTACTCTCAGGACTCTACTCTCAGGACTCTACTCTCAGGACTCTACTCTCAGCACTCTACTCTCAGGACTCTACTCTCAGGACTCTACTCTCAGCACTCTACTCTCAGGACTCTACTCTCAGCACTCTACTCTCAGGACTCTACTCTCAGCACTCTACTCTCAGCACTCTACTCTCAGGACTCTATCTCAGGACTCTACTCTCAGCACTCTACTCTCAGCACTCTACTCTCAGCACTCTACTCTCAGCACTCTACTCTCAGCACTCTACTCTCAGGACTCTACTCTCAGGACTCTACTCTCAGGACTACTCTCAGGACTCTTTTACCTTTTCGGCTGGGGATTCAAATCAGAGACCTTTCGGTTACTGGCCCAACACTTTTAACTGCTAGGCTACCTGCCACCCTCTCTTATATACAGCCTGATTTTGTAGAAGATGCTCTAGGCATGGATGTGCGTGTATGTTTGGGAAAACCGTGCCTGACAGGCGGGGGCGAAGGACATGGTCTACCGGTCGTACCTGCCTCCCGCTAGCATGGCAGACGGGAGGCTAGGGCGACACTGTGTACTAGCTAGCTTGATAGTAAGCAACACCGTGTGCCAGCTAGCTTGCTAGTTAGCTAGCACACAGTGTCGCCCCCTCCACCCACCTGATGTATACCAGAGTCCTCCTTAGGATTAGCTGGCTAAGCTATCACAGAGTGTCCTTCACTCCCGCCTGCTGAACACCTGCCCCCGCCGTTGTTAACAGAATTTCGGGAAAACAGTGCCCTTCTTCTATGAGGTTCTTCTGTGAGGCATCCAAGGTTATTGTGGTGCATTAATGCCACATACTGTACTGGAGCGCCCCGGCCTCCCGTCTGTCCTAACTGAAACATTTACCAATATAAATATAAAGAGGGGTCCCTACAGATACAGTAATACCCCGAATTGCGCAATTGCACCGTTCTCAAGCATCTTGGTAGGCTACCCTGGTGCGTCAGGGTAGTCTAGTGGTTAGAGTCGTGGCCTAGTAACCTAATGCTGACCAGTTCAAATCCCCGAGCTGACAAGGTACAAATCTGTCATTTTGCCCCTGAACAGGCAGTTAACCCACTGTTCCTAGGCCACCATTGGAAATAAGAATTTGTTCTTAACTGACTTGCCTAGTTAAATAAAGGTAAAATAAATAAAAAATCTTGTGACTTTGTGCATGATGAGGAAAACCTTGTGATGTCACTTAAGGGAAAGGTCTGTGTGTGAATGGAGGAAGTGTGTTGACACTCATGATTACCCTTGTTGCAATGATATATTATTGAAATATTCAAATAGCATGGGCGACTGAGAAAAACAAATTGGTACAACTTAAGGCCAAGTGGCAAACAATAATGCAGGCACTAGGGATGGTGGTGTGAGCATGAGAGTCTGGGCAGATGAGATGTAATAATTATTTGTGTCTGTAAGTTGTTGTTCGAATTTATATGTTTGTTTCAGGAGTGTAAAAAATAAATAATGTATTTAAAACATATATATATATATATATATATATACAGTACCAGTCAAATGTTTGGACACACCTACTCATTTAAGTTTTTTTGTTTACTATTTTCTACATCAATACTATGAAATAACGCATATGAATCATGTAGTAACCAAAAAAGTGTTTAACAAATCAAAATATATTTAAGATTTTAGACTCTTCAAAGTAGCCTCAAAGTAGCCACCCTTTGCCTTGATGACAGCTTTGCACAATCTTGGCATTTTCTCAACCAGCTTCACCTGGAATGCTTTTCCAACAGTCTTGAAGGAGTTCCCACATATGCTGAGCACTTGTTGGCTGCTTTTCCTTCACTCTGTTGTCCAACTCATCCCAAACCATCTCAATTCGGTTGATGTCGGGTGATTGTGGAGGCCAGGTCATCTGATTCAGCACTCCCATCACTCTCCTTCTTGGTCAAATTGCCCTTACACAGCCTGGAGGTGTGTTGGGTCATGGAAAAATAAATGATAGTCCCACTAAGCGCAAAGCTGATGGGATGGCGTATCGCTGCAGAATGCTGTGGTAACCATGCTTGTTAAGTGTGCCTTGAATTCTAAATAAATCACAGACAGTGTCACCAGCAAAGCACCCCCACATCATCACACCTCCTACTCCATGCCTCACAGTGGGAACCACACATGCGGAGATCATCCGTTCACCTACTCTGTCTCACAAAGACACAGTGGTTGGAACCAAAACATTTGGACTCATCAGACCAAAGGACAGATTTCCACCAGTCTAATACTCGTGTTTCTTGGCCCAAGCAAGTCTCTTCTTATTATTGGTGTCCTTTAGTAGTGGTTTCTTTGCAGCGATTCGACCATGAAGGCCTGATTCACGCAGTTTCCTCTGAACAGTTGATGTTGAGATGGGTCTGTTACTTGAACTCTGTGAAGCATTTATTTGAGCTGCAATTTCTGAGGCTGGTGAACTTGTCCTCTGCAGCAAAAGTAACTCTTGGTCTTCCTTTCCTATGAGAGCCAGTTTCATCATAGCGATTGATGGTTTTTGCGACTGCACTCGAAGAGACTTTCAAAATTCTTGAAATGTTGACTGACCTTCATGTCTTAAAGTAATGATGGACTGTTGTTTTTCTTTGCCTATTTGAGCTGTTCTTGCCATAATATGGACTTGGTCTTTTACCAAATAGGGCTATCTTCTGTATACCACCCCTACCTTGTCACAACACAACTGATTTGCTCAGACGCGTTAAGATGGAAAGAAATTCCACAAACAAACTTTTGACAAGACACACCTGTTAATTTAAATGCATTCCAGGTGACTACTTCATGAAGCTGGTTGAGAGAAGAAAAAAAACTTGAATGAGTAGGTGTGTCCAAACAATTACTGGTACTGTATATACAAATATATATATTACCCTTGTTGCAAAGCGCTACCAGCTGCACTGCCTCTTAAAGTATACATGCCTCCAATAAAACATATGGTTATATCAAGCAAAAACACAATGGAGAACTGATTGAATCACACTTTGTTGACACAACAGAAACGTTCCATTATTTGTTTACTGTACATTCCCTTCGCAGACGTATGAATGGTTTTGTAATGACATACTGCGCCGTGATTTGTCAAGAGGCTTGCAAAATTGGCCTAACTGCTTCTCATGCGTCAAAGATGGGTTGGTCTTTACCGTCAGATAGCAGGATGTATGTCTGGGGAAAGATTGAGGGGGGGAATGTTCTGTCCCAATACCCGTTCTAAAGTGAGTGGTCAGGCTTTTAATGCAATAATTGCCAGTTGTTTAAAAAAAACTTTTTTTTCTTTCAGATTTCATAAGATTAGATTTCAAAATATTTGACGAGGTAAGTGTTGTCAAATTATCTATAAAAAGGCTATTTATATTTTTGCCATATCTGTTGTGTTTCATGACAAATTCTATAATATTAGCTTTTCTCTTGTGTACTTCCTCCATGCAGTGGTGTGGAGGCCAAGATGTCATCGAAGATGCCAAGCTCTAACAACATAACTCAGGCCAGAAGGACAGTACAACAGCTAAAGATAGAGGCCAGTATTGAGAGGATAAAGGTACGGCATGCTGAAAGTAGAAAGGAGTGCTGAGTAACAAAGTAGATTTTACTGGTCCTTACCTAAATGTCTCCCTAAATGCACACCATCTTGCTATTAAGGATAGCCCAATGATCTGTTGTTAGTGTGTATGTCTGTGTACAGTATACACGTGTATGGGTACTTGTGAGTGTGCGTTAGGCTTGGGCGGTATCCAGATTGTCATACCTTTATACCGGCCTTGTGCCTTACCGGGATATCTGGGATATTCGGTAATACTGACACTGAATACAAGGGCTGCTTTTTCCTCTGTAATCCGAAGGTTAGCAATGCTAACAAGTACATGTAGATTCACATAAAGAATGCTAACTAAATGCTAACAAGCGTTGCAAACACTTTCTACGGTCTCTGACCGAAAGTATTTGCAGGACAGACATCCCAGCTCATAAAGTTATACAAGTAACAAAAAAATGCAACATCAGTTGGCTGCATGCACAAAACAAATATTAGACAGGAAGGCTCTTAATCCAGGAGGGATATCTCAGCTGTTACCAAACAAAGCTTGATTTTGGAAGAAGCTAACCACTTAGCTAGATATACGTAGATAGCTAACTAGCTACTAAATTAGCAAACCAAATGCACAACTGCAGAGCATTTTCAACATTTTAGACAGTTAACTTATTCATTATAAGATATCTAACTGGCAAATATTTAGTTGTGAATTCCATACTGTAACTAAATAATCTGGTGCGTGCTGCACAACAGTGAGTCTCACAAGGCTCTGGTCTCTCATCGTTGTGTGCTTATATACAAACACCACTTGACCGGTAGTAATCTTCATAATGAAAAATTATTTGACAGGTGAAATGAAGAACACAATCTTCTTTATCTCCTAGCGTATTGCACAAGTTGACTGCGGGTATTTACTTAAAAAGTAGCGACAAATATGAAAATGTAGTTTAAAAAAAGGTAAAAATAAATAGTTTCAATGGTATTGAAAAACCATCCTGAGGCTATTTCCAAATACCTCGCTACATGGTATATATGGTATACAGCCCAAGCCTAGTGTGCATACTGTACATGTATGTGTGTGAGCAGAGAGACTCCTCTTGCCCACACACTCATGCACACTCTCTTATATCACCCGTAGGTATCCAAGGCCTCAGCGGACCTCATGCACTACTGTGGCGAACATGCCAAGTACGACCCTCTGCTCATGGGCATCCCTGCCTCAGAGAACCCCTTCAAGGACAAAAAGCCTTGCGCTATATTGTAATGACCCCTTTATGTATCTGTTGGCTTTTTAATATTCCTGTATGTCTTTTTTTTCTACTCATCCACCCGTCATGCCTTAAAGCCTATAACCTTACCCTTTAATGAAAATGTTGTATTTTATCACTCACGTTGAACATATTTACAGACATAACATACAATGCATTGATACAGTACATCGGTCAAATATACCTTGGGACACTGACTGTTAATGTGTGTCTGATTTAGCTCAGTGGATTTAGCCGATGTTTCCGACCATCCCTTTAACGAGTCTGTTTTAATCGTATCTTCTGTCATTTGTATTATAATGACCTAATTTAATATATTTCAGGCTTTCGAGTCATGGTTGGGACATGTGGCTGTATTGTCTTCTTCCCATTGACTCATCATTGACCCGTGCAGCGTTCACGTGCTAGTTGGAACTAGAAAACTCAGACATGTTTGACTTGCTAACTGGTTGAACAGGGCATGTGTATAACTACAACCAGTTAGCAAATCAAACATGTCAGAGTAACCTAGTTCCGACTAGCATGTGAACGCAGCTTCATGCTGTTTATTAATAACTTACTGGTTCAGCAGGATGGCATCTGGACTGTCAGTGAGCAATGAAGGAAGTAGACCCAGGGACAAATATTTTCTAAAATAGACATCATCAGAGCCCTCAACCTTCCATTAATGTAAAGAGTATAAGTTTTTGATTAGTGCTGAGGATATTTTAACTCACTGCCAATTTTCGGATGGGAAACTGCAGTGTACAGCTAAGACAGGTAATTCACAACCTCAGTATACAGCACTCCACCCAGCCATTTAACCCAGGTGTTACATAACAGAACACTGTGAGCCAAGTCACCTTAACATATTTACGATAGTGATCATGTAATCAATGTATAGGTTGGTATTTTAAAGAGGGGGTTCAGGTACAAGTATTCTGTTGGGAGAGACCATAGGAGGTGCACCAGCTTGGCACATGGGTTGTT
The DNA here is from genome assembly GCF_013265735.2 of Oncorhynchus mykiss. NCBI lineage: Eukaryota > Metazoa > Chordata > Actinopteri > Salmoniformes > Salmonidae > Oncorhynchus > Oncorhynchus mykiss. Next base: position 31,086,466 of record NC_048592.1, on the reverse strand, counting down.
ATTAATGGTGTAATAAATTATTTTCACTCCCAACTATGTGCACTATACCCTGTATTTGAGTAGACTGGTCTGATAGACTAGAAGTAACATAGTAAACGTACATCCGAGACACTCAAATTACACTGAACAAAAATATAAATGCAACATGTGAAGGGCTGGTCCCATGTTTCATGAGCCGGAAAAAAAATCCCAGAGATATTTCCCTACGCCCAAAAAATGAATTTCTCTTAAATTACGTGCAAAAAATTGTTTACACCCTTGTTAGTGAGCATGTATCCTTTGTCAAGATAATCAATCTACTTGACAGGTGTGGCATTTCAAGAAGCTCATTAAACTGCATGATCATTACACAGGTGCACCTTGTGCTGGGGACAATCAAAGGCCACTCTAAAATGTGCAGTTTGGTCACGCAACGCAATGGCACAATTCTCAAGTTTTGAGGGAGCGTGCAATTGACATGCTGACTGCAGGAATGTCCACCAGAGCTGTTACCTACCATAAGCCACCTCCCACATCCTTTTAGAGAATTTGGCAGTACGTCCAACCGGTCTCACAACCGGAGACCACTTGTAACCACACCAGCCCAGGACCTCCACATCTGGTTTCTTCATCTGCGGGATTGGCTGGGCCTGGCTCCCCAGTGGGTCGGCCTGACTTCGAAGTGGGTGGGCCTATGCCCTCTCAGGCCCACCCATTGCCTCGCCCTTGCCCAGTCATATGAAATCCATAGATTATGGCTTAATGAATGTATTCATATTGACTGATTTATTTGTATGAACTGTAACTCAACAAAATCTTAGAAATGGTTGCATGTTGCATTTATATTTTATTTCATTATAGTATATGACATGTTACCTTTGGTATGGTTACATAAGATAGAAAGTTAGTTAAGGCAAAAACAAAAGGAGGTTGGTTGGTTGGGATGGGATGGGCGTATAATGCGAATGTCTAGCAGCACAAAGGTTGCATGCTTGAATCTCATCACGGACAAATTAAGCATTTTAGCAACTTGGCAACTACTTACTACTTTTTTTTAAGCTATTTTACAACTACTTAGCATGTTAACCCTAACCCTTTTAGCTGGCCCTTCCCCCAACCTTAACCCTTTTAGCCCAACTCCTAACCAGAACCCCTAAGCCCTAGAGCTAACGTTAGCCAGCTAGCTAATGTTAGCCACCTAACCAACGTTAACCACAACAAATTGGAATTCGTAACATATCATCAAAAAACTGATGATGGACATCCACAAATTAACACATATCATACGAAACGTAACATATCATACGAAATGGAGTGTCTCAATTTACAAACAGAATAATACTAAATGCTCTGAGACCACGTTGATTTGAAGCTGACCCCAATGTCCTGTGATAGTACTAAGTATGGTATTTGGGGGGGCAGGACCAAGTTTGGGAAACTCTGTCCTATTGAACAGTAAAAAATAGAATGTCCCGTATGCCCTGTCGGTTAGCTGTTGGGAGCATGTCTCGATAAAACGAACCAGCTGTATCGATGTGGTTAGCACAGATAGGCTGGAAAGTATAATTATGTTTGCATTCACAAAGCCTTACAAGTGTTTGCATTGTGGTGTGAAGATTATTATTTTTTTATTTGTTAAATGAAATGGATCTTTCTGTGCTGATTTCCTGTGATTTCTAACTGAATTGTGCCATCGTCTTGTCACTAGCAGAAGAGAAAAGAACATGTCTGATTGTATACACCTGGTGCTACTGTTTGTAATGTTTGTGTTATCCTCCCTCCAAAAGGTACTTCATTCATCATAAAGGTCTTGAAATCAGAGACAGGGAGACCCAGTAACCCATTATGAATTATTGAGCGATGACAATTGTATCTCGACGACTTTTCTCTCTGACAAGTGTATCTCTCTAATATGCTAAATCTGGCTACTGTTACTTTGTGTGACATCACCAGACAATTCTGATTCAACCAGCATACCAGCAATGGCCTTTATATACCTTTGTGAGACTCGTACGTGACCTTTCCCTGACCCTCTGTGAAGACAGTGTGAACCTGGTGGATTAAAGACATCTGTATGTGGTTTTGTTCATTATATCAAGTGATGGAGCCTTTGTTTCTCTCTCTGCTGAGTACAGTCTTTCCTGTTGTTATTAAACATAGATTTATAATTGCACCTTGTCTCCTCTGCTTCTTTATTTTTGTTACTTCCTCACTTTTCTCACTTGATTGTTAGTCTGATGGTGGGTAATATGGTCCGGTGTGGCTCAGTTGGTAGATCAAGGCGCTAGCAAAGCCAGGGTTGTGGTTTGAGGGACCACTGCGAAAAAGCACGAAAAATGTATACACTGTATAAGAGCATCTACTAAATGACAAAAATGTAATTATACTACCACGTGCAAGAATCCATTGTTCCCATTATGTTAAGACAATCTAACAATGAATTGAAACGTATTATTAAAATGCAGCATTCAATATCCCTCCTATCTAAAGGGAATAATTAACAAATACAGGTCTTAATTTGAGGCAGTTTGCTACAGCAGGAAAATAATCCTGCAGTTACAGGTTATGTGGATTATAATTAATGGACATTTTTGTCGCGGTTGATACATTTTTGGTAAGGGAAAATCAAGTCTCAAATTTCTAAGTGGAAATTACTAGTTAAAATACACTATAAGTTTTGCATTGCAGGAAAGTTCTCCAGCAACAAGATCCTACATCTGTACAAAGGGGATGCAGACCAAGCTCAACAGTTTGATTCAACTCCAGCCATGTGGCCTAAAGAAAGCTACTGTGAGTTATCTATAGCCTAGCCTTGTTTCCTCTCATTACGTGGGGTCCAGCGAACATGTGTTTATACCTCACCATGGTGAGACTAGAATAGGCCTCGGCCCACGGCCGTCTGGGCCAATGAACTGGAGAGAGCTAAAAATAGGTGCTGAAACCCTGGTTTCCACTTATCGAGAGAGGAGGCGCTATTTTAAGGATTTGTAAGCCTGAAGCTTGTTCCCCTTTATTTTCTGACCTTGTCTTCGGGCAGCTAGTGGGTAAAAAAAAGAACAAATTCAGTATGAGGAAAATGTTGGATAGTAACCAAAAGAGACATCTTGTAACGAGTGTGCTGAGAGTCGGGAAGCAAGTTCAGGGAGTGAGTGTTTGAATAAATAAAGGAAACAATAAACAGGTTATACAAACAACGCACCGACATGAAAACAGAGTCAATAACACCTGAGGAAAGAACCAAGGGGAGTGACAGATATAGGGAAGATAATCAAGGAAGTGATGGAGTCCAGGTGAGTGTCATGAGGTGCGCGAGACGATGGTGACAGGTGTGCAGGATATTAAGCAGCCTGATGACCTAGAGGCCGGAGAGGGAGTATACATGACACATTTTAGAAATTGTTCTCTCTTGCACATGATTCATCTCTGCAGCTGGGAAAGCCACAGTAAGTACAGTCTTTTACTATGGATGCCTTTAGGAGCCGTGTCCTGCAGAAGCCTGGCTGCCCAGTAACAGTGTATTGATATCGGTGCAAAGCAGGCGTATTGGACGCGAAGCACACAGTGTAATCCTGGCAAGCACAATGTCATTGTGTTCCAGGGCGAGCCTGGTGGGCACATTGCTAAGGCCTGGCAAGCCCACTGACCGCGTGCCTCTCTTGGTGAAAGCCTGGCAGTCACAGTGTCAGTGTGTTGGAATGTGCTGATGTGTGGGAGACGGGGAGGGGGGGGGGGGGCAGCGTTGAACCCATCCCAGCACAGTCCTCTGCACTGTTGGTGGTCCCACCCCCGCACAGCCCCTCGGTTAGGCCGAGCCACTCATTCACCCCCATTCAGCAGTGCAGTGGACCATGCCAAACCATGACATCTGATCTACTGTCTACTACCCCGAGTGTTCCCTCAGGATGTTGTTACACTGTTGTTACACAATTTATTCAGCAATTGTATTTTATTTATTTTCTCTAGTTATATACACTGATATTCTGCAGTATTTATTGTATTATTAGTGTAATCTGTTGAGTGTTACATGTTGAGAGTAACATGTTGAGTGTAATCTGTTGAGAGTAACATGTTGAGTGTAATCTGTTGAGTGTAACATGTTGAGTGTAATCTGTTGAGAGTAACATTTGAGTGTAATCTGTTGAGAGTAACATGTTGAGTGTAATCTGTTGAGAGTAACATGTTGAGTGTAATCTGTTGAGAGTAACATGTTGAGTGTAACATGTTGAGTGTAATCTGTTGAGAGTAACATGTTGAGTGTAATCTGTTGAGAGTAACATGTTGAGTGTAATCTGTTGAGTGTAACATGTTGAGTGTAATCTGTTGAGAGTAACATTTGAGTGTAACATGTTGAGTGTAATCTGTTGAGAGTAACATTTGAGTGTAACATTTGAGTGTAACATGTTGAGTGTAATCTGTTGAGTAAACTGTATTACATTGAGTGAAAAATATGATTCAGATTATTTTGATGACCTGAGTATTTATTGTCCTATACAACCTTCTTAAACCCCCTATACAACTTTTGCGTATGTCGATGGTAATAACCAGAAAACACAGGGATACCCAAGGAGCCAGTTGGGTAGTTACTAAGGGCTGGGGAATGTAAAATTCCTCCTGTGACTGACTTGAACTCCTCCAGTACCAACATAAACCTTACATCACACCTCCCCTACTTTTATCTAACCTTTCCCCCAAACACCACCAACACAATACCACATGACATCAGTGTCACACCCTCAACTGGTCGTCACACACCTTAGTTACGACATGGTAACCTTTAACTCAGTGCTGTTGGGAGGGTCTACCCAGTTGTGTTATTAATATATAATATACATTATTATTGATGAAAATATCATAGAATCCATTTATTAAATGATTTGCAGTCAGAGTAAGAAAATATGAAAAACGATTAAAAAACACCAATAAAAATATTAGCAATATTGGAGTTGTTAATCATTAAACACATTCTAGAAGATAATTAAAGCCATCTACAATGAAACGTTGTTTTCCTGTGCAAAGGTGACAAGCTCTTGTGATCATGACAAACCAGGGGAAAGCCTGCCTTGCATCAGCTCTGACATCATCCACACCCAACGCCAGCGTCACCTGTGAGCATGTAGAGGAAGGACTGGGGGAGAGCGCGTTATACAACCTACACGCACGGGAGTGTCTACCTTTACACAACACTCCAAGGGCGTAAAGTCATGCGCTCTCTACCGCACCTTCCGTGCGAAATGCTAATAAACAGCAACCGGCTCAAACAGCCTCCTCGCAAGCAGCATGTGTTTGATAATTCGGGGAAAGTTTACGCTATAACCTCACTCAGCAGAGGTTTTGTAATATGTTTGTTATTTGACGCGATTGATATGTACTATGTTCCCCTGGGTATGCTCTATTAGTTAAAGCAGTGAAGTGTTTCTGTTTCCATTCTACCTTTATTCACCTGAGCACTCACTATTGTCTTGTTCAGCAGATAGTTCTGCATGCAAGTGGACAATCAACGCGTGTGTGTACTACGCAGAAACCTGGATTGTCAAATGTGCACGTGAGCACTGTGGGTGCACTTTGCACACGTGCAGTACTTTTCCTAGCGAGGCAGCAGGTAGGTGTGAGGCATTCAAAGAGGTATGCAGGAAGGGCTCTCAGCTTACCCGTGGGCTGAATTCAGGACGATGAAAAGGGGAAGGCATACGGATGAATGAGCAGGATCATGCTGACAAAGCGTGGTGGAGGTGGGGCTATTGTCACCTGGCAAGAGGATGTCACTGAGTGCATTGAGCCCAGTGTGACCTCCATGATCTGCATGTGATTCCCTATACAAATGTTGTGGGGTCAAAGTTCAACTAGCTGTGTTACATTTCCAGAAATTTTGAAAAAAAATGAATGAGAAGGACCATCGAGTTCTGGCTCCAAAAATAAGTTTTATTGACCACAATAATATATTTGTGCTTTTGCAGAGAATTTCATATAGATAATGGTAAAAAATGGCTAATATAAATACATTTAAATATCATAAGAAATAACTTAACTGTTAAAAAAAAAACTTTTCACTTGAGTAAAAAACATTTGGCATTGGAAACACTGACTGAATGCATAGTATCTTGAATATTCATTAGATATTTAGCCCTTCCCTTTTTAAATAATTACAAAACAAAAGTAACGACAACATCAACAGTGTGAATAAAAAATGAAATTGCAAAAGTCCAGTGTTTCTACAAGTGCTCTGTTTCTGCAGAGAGACGCCAAGGCCATGGTCCTCTTAACAACAGTGCCTATTTTTGTTGCTATCCCTCTTTAAAGTCCCCACAAGGTGAAGTGCTCTGCCATACATGCTTTTATCCTTCTGTACAGTGTGTCCATCTTCTGTTAAAAAGCACAGACGTCGGTTTCGGTCTCGTGACCGAACATAAAATGTGCCTCATCTCGCCTCGACTGCCATAGCCGAGAGTTTAACTCCACCAGCCCAGTGGAAACCATCCTCTTTTGTATCCCATCTAGATGGCAGGGTCTGATCTTTTTTTCTTCTTGAAATGCCTTATTTTGTGGTCGTTTATCTTGTTTTTCCTCCATCAGGAATTTCCCCAGGGTAGTGTGTCCATCAGGGATTACACTACTCCTGTTCAGAGAGAGTACTTCGCAGGCCTTGCTGTTGGGGGGTGGGGGGGACCCTTCAGCGCTCTGGGAGGTTGATGATGGGCACCCACTGGTCCATGCAGCGGCTCTCCCTGCAGAAGCGGTTCACTTTGCTCAGGGCTGGGTCTTTCCAGGACGAGGAGTGTGGGCTCTGCAAAGACAAGAGAAAAAGAGAGAATGAGTCAATAGTGGCACAAGGATCCAAATGCCTGTTTTATGACATGGCCTAACATGACAATGGAATAGATAGAAACCCGGGGGTTTCAAGACTATGAGCAATTCCGTTATTTGCCTAAATGAAAATCCCACAAGCGGCAAGTCTAGATATCAAGACTGAGTGGTGCGCTACAGGACTCAAGGAGTGAGTAATTACTGGGTGTGTTCTGACAAGTTCAGAGCATGAGTGTCTCAAGTGCATCAGTAAAATAAAATAAACGTTGGAGACATTTTTAGCACCCTGGTCTGTTTGAAAGTCACTTTGAAGTCTACATTTAACATATTTTAGTGTATATTAGTGGAAATGGATACTTACAGTGACCAGGACACAGTGCAGGTCCATGGGCTCTCCCCCTTGTTTCCCTCCCCCTCCAAGGATCTCTGCCAGACGCCTGGTGTTGTTCACTCGCAGGATGTTGATGTCATTCTCACAGCAGAATGCCTGGATCAGGGTGAAGTGGATCTGAAGGGCCACGTCCTTTACATCCTCGTCATCTGTAGCCAGGATGCACAGAACCACATTATCTGGATCTCTGTTGAAGAAAATAACAGATAAATGGTTAGTAGCAGTAATAGAGCATGAATTTAAAACATTTTTTTAACTAAGCAAGTCAGTTAAGAACACATTCTTATTTACAATGATAGCCTCTCGGGCCGAATGGCAGATTTTTACCATGTCAGCTCAGGAATTCAATCCAGCAACCTTTTGGTTACTGGCCCAATGCTCTAACCACTAGACTACCTGCCCCCAAATTGCAGACATTCTAAAACAGGCATGCATAGACAAAAACTACATCATTGCAACTTTAATTGATTTTAATGAAGCGAAGCCTACTTACACATTCAATGATTTAGCTGCTTCATAGACCCCTACTGTTATGCATCCTTGGGGTAATGCTGATGAGAGAACCTCTTCCAAGGCTTTTGTCACTGTATCCATCCTACAACAGCGAAAGGAACGAATTATTAGAACTAACATCAAATTCACATCAACTTTCACATATTCATGGCCAAAGCTCAACTTCTTGAAAAGGAGGCCATGCCAGGGCTAATCTATCAGCCTGGTAAATTACAGCCAAAAGCAGGCGCCGGCTTTGGTATACTAGCATTAGCTTTACCTTGTGCTAGTTGCGAGTAAAAATTACTGATTTGCAAGTTGAAACTCTGAAATCGCGTTTGATTTTCGGTGCATGTCACTCCATAATTGACTTAATATTATTGTATGATGAGTACATTGATAGTCGAATACACTGAAGCTTTTAGTTCATGTCAAAAGTGTGCTACCCTAAAGTGACCTGACACCGGCATTTACAGTAGGCTAAACTGTAAGTGAGCTGAACAGAAAAGCTGGCGTTAGCTAGCTACATATTCAAATATTGCATAAACCTCAACCAAGCCAAGCTACTGTTACCTAGCTATTTAACAAAGTAAACAATATCAAAGTTTAGGTCAAGTTAACTGTAGTTCAATATCTGAATAAAATTACATTGAAGTTTTGGGCATTCTTTTTCGTAAATTGAATGCATGCATGGCTTGATGGCCAAGTTAAGTGACATAACAGTCACTCACAAATTGTACTGACAACATTGGCAAATGCAAAAGCGCTTAAAAGTATAGTTTACCTTTCTGTAGAATATTCCCCACTTAGTTCCTCAAATGTCATCTTGCACATAAAATCCAAATAGAAACAAAGATATTCCTTGCTGATATATCACTTTTTGTGCTAGCGATTTTTTGTCACTACACTCCGTTTATCGTTCGCTGTTGAAAATGAAGCAACTCATCTGCTGTACACGCAGATATTATTGGCGATTTGGGGTCATGTCGAACATTTGCATACTTAAGATCATTGGTCACATGCTAATTTACCAAGACCGTTCTAAATAGGGAATGGCTGTAAAATGAGTAGCAACCACTGGTAGCAACAGTAATGAGATATTCTGATTGGAACACGATTTTAGAGAGGCGTGGTCTGCCTCAGCAGTTGCATGACCTGTATCTGAGGTGGTGTAAGCATGTTATGAAGCCAGTCAAAATGTGAAGGGTTATTTAGTTATTCAAGATAAACGAAAGAGGTATTGACAAAGTTAGCTTGATGCAAATGCTTTATTGCATTCCTAACTGTCCGTGTTTATTTGTGCATTTGGAAACAGAACACAAGACAGCATGTAGCAGCCTACTTGTGCTATATCTGGTCTGTGAACATTTGCTTCAGTAACCTACAGATGGTATGCCCACACACACAAACACGTATAGTAAGTATTATCCAAAGGGTGTGAAGAACATGACACACGATGAAAAGTAAAGAGTAGTATCAAGAGGTATGTTAAACATCATAGGAGGACGTGTGTTAAGAAGTCAAGTTCATCAACCAGAAGAAACAAACATTTTAGCAATTGTGTTATTGAAAATTGAAATGGTCTACATGCGAGGATATGTTGACCTGTATTTTGCTAGGAAAATTCTGCAAACTCACCTGTCATGAGAAAGAGCCGGGTGTGAAGATATAGGAACGAGACCCAAACCGTTTCTGATTGGACATTCGGCAGAGCTTGCGAAACCGCGACATCTGGAGGAGAGAGTAGCCTACAAAATATTTGCGAGAGACGGGTGAGAATCGTCTGAGGAATATGCTACCCCTACAATGCATGCAATCTATTATGCCAATTTTATCTGTTTCAAACCCATCTCCTTTTCTTCTATATAGTCATCTTTACACATTTTGTATTTTTGTCATCTGAATTTGACAGCCTATTTGATGTCAATGCATACCTGGGTGAATGAGTTCAGGTGGTATCAAATTTCATGTCATTGCCCCCAAGGAAGCTTCAATGGCTGAACAGCACTTGAGGCCAGGAGAGTTAAACCTTTCATGGTTTTCTATGGGACTTTGGTATCAACTGGTGTACAAAGTAATATAATGAAAACAGGGCTGCCAAAGTTTGAAGAAAGCTTGGAGGGAGATTTGCTATGTTTTAAAGCTAATTTATTGCAATTCGAGGTATTTTGACATGACTTCAAAATTCAACAACTTACCATTAGATTTTTGGTTGGTTTGACACTTTATTCAAACAGTAGTGAAATGAGATATGGCAAATGACAGAAACAGTGGGAAGGTTGGAAGCAGGGATTAAGCCCTGTTCTCAGGTGGAAAGTTGTACGCAGCACATGCAGGCGAGGGTTAACACTACAACAAGGACATTTTTATATTAATGCTTGATGACAGTGGGCAATCAAATCATAGATTGCAGTCTGCTTGTTCATAGACTGCTTTCAAGGTAATGACACAAACATTTTGTAATTTGGGTGAACTCTCTCTTTAAAATAGGGCTGAAAGAAAATCCTGCTTGTACTCCAGGAAGGTTGACCGCCCCTGATCTATGTTTCCCAAGTGCTGGGTGTTTGAAAATGTTCTTGTTGTTATAACAATACATTTCTCATAATCACCAGACCTTCAAGAAAAATAGAATGAATATCAAATTCAGGTGGTTTATGCCTACTAGTTGAAGATCCTTGCCATCATTTTATGCTACATAGACAAAATATGACGTGTTTATGAGCTGTGAGTCCCCCTACCATCTCTGACTAGCATGTGCACAATACTAAAATGTCAACAATCATATTTGATTCCTGGAGCATTTAATATCCAATGCTTATTTGTATGACTTATTCAAAACTGCCCATGAATGGCTACAAAAATACATAACCTCAAATAATGCATTTCCGGACACAGGTAGGCATATCAGATTTAAAATATGCAGATTACACCTGCAAAATATGGATGAAGTGGAATAATACAATAAATGTGGGGAATATCAGTAGTGTTCTTGCTGACGAGCACCGTAATCACCCTATATTTTAGTCCATTGTTTCAAATAAGAATTGTTCCACTGATCAGACTAAGTCAAGTAAATAGATTATAAAATGTCCCGTAGACAAGATGACAGAAATCTGCTCGTACACCCTAACCAAATGATTTATATATTTATTGTCCCCCATCTAGATTCAAATTTACACTTTTGGGTTCACAATCTGTTTGACAAAATTATTTTCATAGTTACAAATCAGATCACCCTACCTAAACTGCTCTTCTTACATGCTGACCACACCACTGGCGTTGCTGCTCTTCTTACATGCTGACCACACCGCTCGAGCGCGTTGCTGCTCTTCTTACATGCTGACCACACCGCTGGCGTTGCTGCTCTTCTTACATGCTGGCCACACCGCTCGCGTTGCTGCTCTTCTTACATGCTGACCACACCGCTGGCGTTGCTGATCTTCTTACATGCTGACCACACCGCTGGCGTTGCTGCTCTTCTTACATGCTGACCACACCACTCGCGTTGCTGATCTTCTTACATGCTGACCACACCACTCGCGTTGCTGCTCTTCTTACATGCTGACCACACCACTCGCGTTGCTGATCTTCTTACATGCTGACCACACCGCTCGCGTTGCTGCTCTTCTTACATGCTGACCACACCGCTCGCGTTGCTGCTCTTCTTACATGCTGACCACACCGCTCGCGTTGCTGCTCTTTTTACATGCTGACCACACCGCTCGCGTTGCTGCTCTTTTTACATGCTGACCACACCACTCGCGTTGCTGATCTTCTTACATGCTGACCACACCGCTGGCGTTGCTGCTCTTCTTACATGCTGACCACACCGCTCGCGTTGCTGCTCTTCTTACATGCTGACCACACCACTCGCGTTGCTGCTCTTCTTACATGCTGACCACACCACTCGCGTTGCTGATCTTCTTACATGCTGACCACACCACTCGCGTTGCTGATCTTCTTACATGCTGACCACACCGCTCGCATTGCTACTCTTCTTACATGCTGACCACACCACTCGCGTTGCTGATCTTCTTACATGCTGACCACACCGCTCGCGTTGCTGATCTTCTTACATGCTGACCACACCACTCGCGTTGCTGATCTTCTTACATGCTGACCACACCACTCGCGTTGCTGATCTTCTTACATGCTGACCACACCGCTCGCGTTGCTGCTCTTCTTACATGCTGGCCACACCGCTCGCGTTGCTGCTCTTCTTACATGCTGACCACACCGCTGGCGTTGCTGCTCTTCTTACATGCTGACCACACCGCTCGCGTTGCTGCTCTTCTTACATGCTGACCACACCACTCGCGTTGCTGCTCTTCTTACATGCTGACCACACCACTCGCGTTGCTGATCTTCTAACATGCTGACCACACCGCTCGCGTTGCTGCTCTTCTTACATGCTGACCACACCGCTCGCGTTGCTGCTCTTCTTACATGCTGACCACACCACTCGCGTTGCTGATCTTCTAACATGCTGACCACACCGCTCGCGTTGCTGCTCTTCGTACATGCTGACCACACCGCTCGCGTTGCTGCTCTTCTTACATGCTGACCACACCGCTCGCGTTGCTGCTCGTTTTACATGCTGACCACACCGCTCGCGTTGCTGCTCTTCGTACATGCTGACCACACCGCTCGCGTTGCTGCTCTTCTTACATGCTGACCACACCGCTCGCGTTGCGTGCAAAATAAATTATTTATAAATGATTATTCAATAATTTAATCTAAACTGCCAGAGCGCGTCAACGAGAGTCTGCGTAGCCAGGAGCTAAAATAGAACTTGATTCTATTTTTGATGCTTGATGCACTGCAAGTCCCGCCTCACCCGTCTCCTCATTGGTTTTTAGGAGCATATACCCACGTGGGTGATTGAAAGATGAACTGAGGTCCACACTCCAGTCCGTGGTGGTAATGCACCTTAAAGTTGGTTGCCAACCAACATCTCAAGTCCACAGAAGACTTCTACCTTTTTTTAAACTATGCAAATCAGTTAAGAACACATCGTTTTTTTTTTTTACAACAACAGCCTACTGGTGAACAGTGGGTTAACTGCCTTGTTCAGGGGTAGAATTACAGATTTTTACTTTGTCAGCTCAGGGATTTGATCCAGCAACCTTTCAGTTACCAGCCCAAAACTCTAACCACTAGGCTGCTGCTGGCAGCTTCTGGCTGCTAAAGGATAAATAAAAAAGGGTTCCCCTTTTATCTGTGGATTAAATGTCAGAGTAGAGAACACACGATTTTGTGTGACTCAAAATGGGTCAAAATTCTACCAAGATCCAGAAAAAACGGACCTTGTGCATTTCAGGTAAAATAACATCCCAATGTTTGTATCTCAGGACAAATTAGCTAGCAACGTGTCCATTAATGTTTCATGTGTTTCTACCTGTCCCCAAATTAATATAGTTTGTTCAGAGTTCGTTTTGAAATTTCAACCTGCTGTCTTGGATCGCCTTAGACAGCCGATTACTAAACTCCAGAGAACGTTTTCTATTCATCTCCACTCTAGTCTTGAGGGGCGTTTCTTCAAAACACGCATCCAGTCCCCTTGATCCTTTACATAACTAGACCAATCATATGCTTTATTGTGCCATTGTTCACAGTGCTGTGGCAAGACAGGACAATGATGGAGGTTCGTGATGTTCAATATCAGGCGAAGATGCTCCGATTTCAAAACTATTTGGAGCACAGTTGAAAAGTTAACGCGCTGACTATACAATGGACTAATTAGAAAACCAAAAGCAGTACTTTTCAATGTGTGAGGGAGAGCCTTGAGAGCGTGAGAAGTGGGTGAAAAGCGTGTGTTTCACCGACAATGGATGAGTTGGCAGCTCTGATAGTTTGAGTTTTTTATTTAGCATTTAAATGTCGTGTCTTGTAGCGTCCTTTTTTATACACTAGAGGAAGCTAGAGCTTCATTGACCAGAGAACAGCAGCATTAACTCAGTCCCTGAAAACAACGTTGATCAAATCAAATTGTATTTGGCACATGTGCCGAATACAACAGGTGTAGGTAGACCTTACAGTGAAATGCTTACTTACAACCCATAACCAACAATTTAGTAAAAAAAAAGAATAAGAATAAGAAATAAAAGTAACAAATGATTGAAGAGCAGCAGTAAAAAAGCAATCGCAAGGCTATATACAGGGTATACCGGTACAGAGTCAATGTGCGTTAGTCGAGGTAATTGAGGTAATATGCAGGTGTATATTGTAGGTAGAATTATTAAAGTCTCTTGGACCTAGGCTTGGGGGCTCTGGTACAGCTTGCGATGCGGTAGCAGAGAGAATAGTCTATGACTAGGGTGGCTGGAGTCTTTGACAATTGTTAGGGCCTTCCTCTGACACCACCTGGTATAGAGGTCCTGGATGGCAGGAAGCTTGGCCCCAGGGATGTACTGGGACGTACGCATTACCCTCTGTAGTGCTTTGCGGTCGGAGGTCGAGCCGTTGCCATACCAGGCAGTAATGCAACCATACTGAGGACCCATGCCAAATCTTTTCAGTCTCCTGATTGGGAATATGTTTTGTCGTGCCCTCTTCACGACTGTCTTGGTGTGCTTGGACCATGTTATTTTGTTGTTGATGTAGACTACAGCCCCGTCGATGAGAATGGGGGCGTGCTCGGTCCTTCTTTTCCTGTAGTCTTGGTCTTTTGAAGCCATTCTTTTTTCTCAGAGAATATTCAGCTTTACCACTTCTTGCCTACCTATACTTTCATTTCCGTGGTAATTTGGTTACACATTTACACATTACTATTGTCATTTTTTATTATTAAAACAAATACATTATTTGGAAATGATGAAATCATTACCAGTAGACTGTGTAGGAGAATAGTACTGTACCTAAAAAAAACATTTTCTAATAGCGTCACAATGGAAATTTGATATTTTCTATTGTTAAAATGAAAACCCTAGAGTCGTGTATACAGTATATTATGTATACTATTGTGGGATATTGAGCAGCCCTTACTTTACATGGGAAATGCATACAATACAAATATGAGAGTACGTCATATGAATGTAATTACTGAAGAACCCTTGCGTGCTATATCAAACTAAAAGCTATTATGAGTCTAATGAACCTCAGGGAGTTTTTGTAATGGGCAAAAGCTCCAAGCTCCACTCTAAGCAGGGAGCTGTAGTAGCTACAGTACCCTTGAGGTGCCAGTGGCCCCATTCTTACTTTAGTCTCTGCTCCAGCCCGCAGCCTGGAACAAGGGCAAGGTAAAAACTGGGGCCTGGAGCCTACACCACTTTACACCAGAGAGAGGGAGAATAATATGCTTCCACACAGGACCATCAGATGATAAATCACGCCATTGTACTGCACGACCACGACCACTTCTACCTTAACGTGCGTTATATTAGTGGTACAGGTGTAGGATCGTCATTTGAGCCAGTTTGCTACAGCAGGAAAATAATCCTGCAGCAATAGGAAATGTGAATTATTATGTGGATTATAATTAATGGACATTTTTGGGGTTGATATATTTTTCGTAAGGGAAAATCAAGTCTGAAATGTCAAAGTGTAAATTAAAAACTTCAGAAGCCTTTTTAAACCTCAAATACACGACACATTTTACAAGTCCTGTATTGCATTTAAGTTTGCCTGTCTCATGTTGATCAAAGTAAGAGGCTACATCTGTAGAGGCTAACGCTACTGAAAATGTTATGTAAGGGATATCATAGAAATAGAGACAAGGATTTAACTAAATAAAAATATACACTTTTTTTGAACTATTAGCTGAGGAATTGCATAGAAAGAAATGTAAAGGCAGATACAAAATACAAAACAAATATTTTTCAAATCTACAGTAGCCTGCACAATACAAATGAAAGGTGACATGCTAAATGTATACTTTATGAGCACATTAATAAATATACCTACATAAAGATGAACAAATATAATAACTATTCATTATTTTATTTATTCATTATTTTACCAGGTAAGTTGACTGAGAACACGTTCTCATTTACAGCAACGACCTGGGGAATAGTTACAGGGGAGAGGAGGGGGATGAATGAGCCAATTGTAAACTGGGGATTATTAGGTGACCGTGATGGTTTGAGGGCCAGATCGGGAATTTAGCCAGGACACCAGGGTTAACACCCCTACTCTTACAATAAGTGCCATGGGATCTTTAATGACCTCAGAGAGTCAGGACACTCGTTTAACGTCCCATCCGAAAGACGGATCAATAAAAATATAAGTTTATATATTGTTTTATATATATATATATGTGTGTGTCTAAAAACTACCTCAATATAAATTTATCAAGTATGGCATTAACAATAATCAATGACTTTAAACACTGTAACTCCATTCCCTCCGTTGAGCATGATGTGAACGTTGAAGAGAAAAGGTCTCGGGGAAACACATGATAAATACATCAGGTACTGACACCGCTATTGAAAACACATCAAATACCTTTGTTTTGTCGCAATAATCCTAATCTGTTTGGTGATGGGGGCACATTAAAACAGTAAGTGAGAGGAGGGGGGGTAAACATAAAAGAATGGGACCGCCAGCTCAGCGATGATAAATGTGGTCTCGGCAATAGAGAGGCCATGTACAACATTTCTTTCCAATGTCCTGATTGCTCAATTAATTCTACAGCTGGTTCTTTTGCAGTCCCCTTTAATGTGTAAACAGTCATATTTCCTCCCAGATTAGTATAGATACAGGTTTACACTCTGCTCTGCTTAAAGGTATTTGGGAGTCATTATGCCACAATGGGCCCATGTATCATCTCAGGTTTTTCCTCCACCACTTCAAACCCTCTTCAAATTCCCAGCTCCTGGCTCTTTGGTAAGGGGGGGCCCGGCCTGGGCCCTCTGTGTGTGTGTGTGTGAGGTTAGAGTGTGTGGGCTTCTCTCCCACTGATGTATTAGCTGGCATATGCAGGCGACAAATTACCAGGCGAAGGTAGTCAATTATCCACTTTGAAAAAACGAGTGACTGGGCGCCCCGGTGGCCCCAGGGCCCCTTTTCCAATTCAGGGAATGATTTCCCGAAGAGTGGGAGAGGAGAGGAAGGAGCCTATGTGGAGGAGGAAGAGGAGGAAGGAGGGAAAAGAAACGACCCGTGTCCTCTACCCCACTTTCTTCACCCCTCTTTCTCTCCACTCAAATCCAGACGACAGGAAGCTGTGTGAAAATGCTAAATGCTATTATCGCCCCTTCAGAGTACATAAACCTTCACTTATGATGGATGTGTATGGGATTTAGAATGGCCTCTTGTCAAACAGCAGGCATTTCTCCCTCTTACCTGGCTCTCTCTTTTTCCCACCTTTTCATTTTACCAAAATCAGGCCCCTAGTTGATCTGGCCTAGCTATTAAAGTGGAATATTTGAGCAGTCACACACACACACACGCACGTACACACACACACTATCCCTTGCCACCCTGTCGTGTCATTTTTGGTAGACCACTGATTTATCTAACCTCTTTTTGGAGGAGAGAGGGATGGATGGAGGGGAGAGGTATAGATGGATGTGAGGGGTATGGATGGAGGAGAGAGGGATTGATAGAGGGGAGGGGTATAGATGGAGGAGATAGGGATGGGTGGAGGGGAGGGGTATGGGTGGAGGAGAGAGGGATGGATGGAGGGGAGGGGTATGGATGGAGGAGAGAGGGATGGATGGAGGGGAGGGGTATGGATGGAGGAGAGAGGGATGGATGGAGGGGAGGGGTATGGGTGGAGGGGAGGGGTATGGGTGGAGGGGAGGGGTATGGGTGGAGGAGAGGGGTATGGGTGGAGGAGAGAGGGATGGAGGGAAGGGGTATGGATGGAGGGAGGGGTATGGGTGGAGGAGAGAGGGATGGATGGAGGGAGGGGTATGGGTGGAGGGGAGGGGTATGGGTGGAGGAGAGGGAAATGGGTGGAGGGGAGGGGTATGGATGAGGGGTATGGGTGGAGGGGAGGGGTATGGGTGGAGGAGAGGGGTATGGGTGGAGGAGAGGGATATGGGTGGAGAGGAGGGGTATGGGTGGAGGAGAGGGGTATGGGTGGAGGAGAGGGATATGGGTGGAGGGAAGGGGTATGGGTGGAGGGGGGGTATGGGTGTAGGGGAGGGGTATGGTTGGAGGGGAGGGATATGGGTGGAGGAGAGGGGTATGGGTGGAGGGGAGGGGTATGGGTGGAGGAGAGAGGGATGGATGGAGGGGAGGGGTATGGATGGAGGAGATAGGGATGGGTCGAGGGGAGGGGTATGGATGGAGGAGAGAGGGATGGATGGAGGGGAGGGGTATGGATGGAGGGGAGGGGTATGGGTGGAGGGGAGGGGTATGGGTGGAGGGGAGGGGTATGGGTGGAGGAGAGGGGTATGGGTGGAGGAGAGAGGGATGGAGGGAAGGGGTATGGATGGAGGGAGGGGTATGGGTGGAGGAGAGAGGGATGGATGGAGGGAGGGGTATGGGTGGAGGGGAGGGGTATGGGTGGAGGAGAGGGAAATGGGTGGAGGGGAGGGGTATGGATGAGGGGTATGGGTGGAGGGGAGGGGTATGGGTGGAGGAGAGGGGTATGGGTGGAGGAGAGGGATATGGGTGGAGGGGAGGGGTATGGGTGGAGGAGAGGGGTATGGGTGGAGGAGAGGGATATGGGTGGAGGGAAGGGGTATGGGTGGAGGGGGGGTATGGGTGGAGGGGAGGGGTATGGGTGGAGGGAAGGGGTATGGGTGGAGGGGGGGGGGGGGGGGGGGTATGGGGTACTCTGACCAGACCCCTTTGGACGTTTGCCGGCGCCCTGCTGCTGACTGACACGGGTGACACTTAGAGAAATTAGATCATTAGCTGGAATTACAAGGGGGTTTTGATAGCTGGGTAATGGGTTTTAATGATGGAATTTAGCATAGAGCGCCACAAGGGACAGATAGTATACACAGGCAGACAGGACATTTAATGACGTGAGAGAAGGGCCGAGTGTGGAGGAGGAGAGAGGGGACAGGGGTCAGGAGAGAGAGAAGAGAGAAGGAGAGTAAGATCTGGGTCTGTGTTTGTGAGAGTTTAAGGAAGGGGAGAAATAATTGTCAGTACTGAGCTCCGTATCAGAAGAAGAGGAAATGTGAGGGACTTTCCAAGATGGATAACAGCGCTCATTTTCAGATCCCCCGTCCGTAAAATACATTTAATTTGTATGTGTTACGGTCAAATGTGCACACCACGGGAAATAGGCATATTCAGACACACAGCAAACTGTTTGTAGTTTTATAAGTAGCTAACTACAGTACAGAATACTATTGAGGTTCTATTGTCTGAAATTCACCAAAAGTATATCACTTTTTTGATAAGGTATAACTTCCCTTATCAATTGCATTATAATGGAATGAGACAGATGGACAATTTTAATTAGTAGGACTTTCAAAGAAACTAAACTACTTTAAGAGAAAATAACTTCAGCCCAGAGTTGGCCAACACAGCCAAGTCTTAGAGTTTTATGTCTTCAAATGTAAGATTTCCAAATGAAAACAGATAATAACAAAATATTCTTCAATTTTCAGAGAAGATGCAGCCATAAGCCTGGCCAGAATTGCAAAGGAGTCTAAAAGAGTGGCAGAAAAATACTAAAAGAAAAGAGTATTTAAGATGCATACAAACTGTCAGTTAGTATGGGTATTAGTCGGGTAACACTTCATTTCAACTACAGTCAAATAAACAACAGTTGTATAATGCACAACCATATAACTAGCCATGAAAGTCACAATCAAACTTACTTTAAATGTCATTAAGCATGTTTACTATTGAACAGAAAACTTTGTCCAAGTTGAGTAATCACAAAGTTGTCCAATATACAATTGCAATAGATTTGTAAAAGAGGTTATGTATCTATGCACTTTTCATTAACATTACTGTATAAAGATACTCTGTACCCCCCCCCTCTCCGCTAAACCCCCCCCCTCTCTCCGCTAACCCCCCCCCCCCCACCCCTCTCTCCGCACCCCCCCTCCCTCCGCTAGCCCCCCTGATTCACTGCAGTGCAGAACAATCCAAATCCCTTCTTGGAGACCGAGAGCCACAGCCATGCAGCCTACCGACCATCAAGTGCCAGCTCTCTCTCTCACCGCAAGGCGAGTTGAAAAACGCCCAAGAGGATAGGTGGAGAGATGAAGCCAGTTTGTCCTGGGCTCCTACTAAAAGAGTCTCTCTTTGTCAGCGAGAGAACGAGGACTGACCCTGGTCCACAGTGGATCTGTTCCTAAACAGCCATTGCACTAATGGCTTTTTGAAAGTGTTATGCGTTACAAACAGCTTCAAGTCAAATTTAGGCACTGAACAACTGACATAATACTTAATACACAGCAGGACATTACCTGGCTTCCCTTCTCTACCTCTCTTATTCCTGTAAAGTAAATACCTGAGCATTACAGATCTGAGCAATCCAGTCCCTGTCCATATTCCCGAAAACATCTGAAACCCTCCTCAAAGAGTATCTTAAATAATCCCACAGTACCCATATTTGCGCATTTCCACCGACATTTCCCACATAATACATTTTACAGACACAAACAGATCCCACCATATAGAACGAACGGGCATTTATAAAATTACACCGAAACTTCCTGTTTCCATCACAGCTGTTGTGATTTTTTTTAATACGATATGACTTCCCTCACATTAAAAACTGTGGTTGGAAATGTGGTTTATGACTGAGATATGTGATTGTCCCACCTAGCTATCAAGATGAATGCACTAACTGTAAGTCGCTCTGGATAGCGTAAATTACTCAAATGCAAAACACATACACCCATGGTTGGTACACTGTTTTCCTACCAGACCAGGGAAGGCAGTAATTTGTATTTATTTATTTTTATTTCACCTTTACTTAACCAGGTAGACCAGTTGAGAACAAGTTCTCATTTACAAATGCGACCTGGCCAAGATAAAGCAAAGCAGTGCGACAAAAACAACAACACAGAGTTACACATAAACAAACGTACAGTCAATAACACAGTAGAAAAATATATGTACAGTGTGTTCAAATGTAGTAAGATTAGTGCGTTAAGGCAATAAATAGGCCATAGTGCCGAAATAATTACAATTTAGCATTAACACTGGAGTGACAGATGTGCAGATGATGATGTGCAAGTAGAGATACTGGGGTGTAAAAGAGCAAGAAAAATAAATAACAATATGGGGATGAGGTCGTTGGGTGGTCTATTTACAGATGGCCTGTGTACAGGTGCAATAATTGGTAAGCTGCTCTGACAGCTAATGCTTAAAGTTAGTGAGGGAGACATAAGTCTCCAGCTTCAGTGATTTTTGCAATTCGTTCCAGTCATTGGCAGCAGAGAACTGAAAGGAAAGGCAGCCAAAGGAGGTGTTGGCTTTGGGGATGGCCAGTGAAATATACCTACTGGAGTATGTGCTACGAGTGGGTGTTGCTATGGTGATGTCTTGTTTTTTTTGTTATTTTTGTTTTTATGGTGAGCTGCTATAAGGCCAGGCCTGGGGGCCTGCAGTAGCCAGATCTCAGAGATAATCGACCAGCTCAGTGGTCCCCTCCCCAGCCCTCCCTCCCCCTGTCCCTGATCCTGTAAAGTAATAACTGTACTCATGTCAGGGAGGTAATCTGCTGCAAAAGGTGACACATTTCACTGTTGCTCCGCTAAGTGATTCATGCTCGGTTGTGGTCCGCTGCCCTGTTGTTACTGTTGCACCCAGGTGGATCTGGGTTCTCCTGCAGATATACTTCCTTCCCAGCTTTAACTTGACCTTTAACCAATGGGAGGAGAGGGAGGATTCTGATGGGGCATTTGGACGAGATAGTCTACCCTAAGACAAAGCTCTTGGGTTTGCGGCCATGATTATGTCCACATTAAATTGACAAATGCTAGATAATATATGTTCCCAATACATGGTCTGTCATGCAGTATGTTTCCAACCTATCTCAGGTGTAGCCTAATAGTCAATTATGCAACGGGTGGTTTGGAATTCCCATTGTTCGTCTGTCCTGCCCATACTGCACTGCACAACACACACATTGCCAGTACGTTCATGAAAAATGCCATTGTTACCGAGCAATGTGCTGCTACTACTACTACTACTACTACTACTACTACTACTACTACTACTACTACTACTACTACTACTACTACTACTACTACTACTACTACTACTACTACTACTACTACTACTACTACTACTACTACTACTACTACTACTACTACTACTACTACTACTACTACTACTACTATGTAGACAGATCCACTGCCCAGCCATGCAATTTATAAACTTTAGATCTCTACGGTGTTCCTTAGTAATGAAGGTGTCGGGAGTTAGGACAAGACAGTCAGTCGAAATCATGAATAAGCATCATTTTTATTGACATTTTTTAAAGAAATGTCAATAGAAAAACAGGTTAAACGAAACAAAATGCAGCTAGTTTGCTATCTTTCCAGCTTCAGTCTGAAGTGATTGTGTTAGCTGTGTAATAGGCAAGCTAGCAAGGTGGGTAGAGCTTCCATAGCAACCTGAAAAGTTGTGGAATTATCAACCAGCACTTTACATGGCAGTCAATACTAATAGAACTAACAACCAGAGAACGCCTAAAATTGCACTTGACAACCATTGTTAGTGAATGTAGCATCACGTTTGATAAAAATTGGGAAAGAATCTTGCTTCTTAATGCTGGTAACCCTTTGTATAAAAGCAATAATACACTTAAGTCCATGTGTTATGACATTTTTATCATGGCTGTGGTGGTCAATGAACATGTTACAGCCATGATAAAAATGTCATAACACATGGCCTCTCATGTATTATTTCCTAAGTATGTGCATCTATGACTTTGTTTCAGCAATTTCCACTTCAACTCAAACTATTGTAGACTCAAACTGGAATGAAATCCTGTTGAGTATGTAGCCTACTATTCTACTGCAAACCATAAATCTGGTGTCTTTCGGACACCAGAACTAAACAAATCAAAACAAATACATATTTTGTCAGCCTCGTGGTCTTTTTGGAGTTCTCATCCCACTTAGCTGCTGGACCTACCATCAACAAGTCGACCAAGCCTCCACTGTCACATCATAACAAATTAGGCAGACAGGGCAACAGGGGGGAGATTGCTACATTCATCATGGAATAAATAGATAATGTCATCAAAGCTGTGAAGCCCTCTCTGCTCATGTGGGTCTATGGATGGAACAGCTATATGCTAACACATCTATTACAGCTATGCTAAATTGTGTATCAAGCCAATATAGAAAACTACAGGTAACTGGTTGGCAAGGTAATTTTGTTGGGTTATGAGATATTTAATTTTGATATAGCAGAGGTATGCTACTTTGAATCTTCAACGTTATTTTGAGTGGACTGGTTCAATCAGGTCACTTATGGGGTTATTTAATTTCTGAATTAATGTTCTACTGTGGCATTGCTTAATTTACCATTCATCTTTAACTATGATTAAGTTGGTGTACTTTTTGTACAACCAATGCAAATCTCTCAGTATCTCTCATCGGAGTTTTACAATCGAGAACTGTGGAATGGTTCGGTCCTTTTCCTCTGAACCTGTTGCATCAGCCATTATAAATGTTCTGTGTTCCGACCTATCTGAACAAGGTTAGCTGCTTTCTTCTCTGCTAATTTTGTGATTAGAAGTGTGTAAATATCGCTCTATATCCACAAAAAACTAAGGTAATATGTTCCTTGTCATCTTAATGTATGCATGGACTCGAATTCAGCTTGTTTGGAATATTATTTTTGTACGGGAATGTTCACCATACTCTTGAGCATGAGCTGCTAGCTCGGTCGGTGTAGTTGTTAGCATTCGCTCGCAACACCACATACACCATCTAAACACACCCGCCCCGCACAAAAATACACAAACCCTTCTCCACACAACCCTTCAGCAGCATACCAAACCTTTTATGCCGCACATATCATTCATTACACCAAACACCGATATCCACCCAACACACACATACACACACTCCCCACTCCGAGTACAGAGCAGATAGATGACTGATTGCTGCGGTGAGAAGGAAGATTTATTAGTGTTTATCAAGCACTCGATAGAGACCTGGACCCAGATTCACAAACCGTATATGTATTTTATATGTTTTTTACTCGTTTTTCTCCCCAATTTCGTGGCATCCAATTGGTAGTTACAGTCTTGTTCCATCGCTGCAACTCCCGTACGGACTCGGGAGAGGCGAAGGTCGAGAGCCGTGCGTCCTCCGAAACACAACCCAGCCAAGCCGCACTGCTTCTTGACGCAGTGCCCTCTTAACCCGGAAGCCAGCCGCACCAATGTGTCGGAGGAAACACCTTGCACCTGGCGATCGTGTCAGCTTGCATTGCGCCCGGCCTGCTACAGGAGTCGCTAGTGCACGATGGGACAAGAGCATCTCTGCCGGCCAAACCCTCCCCTAACCCGGACGACGCTGGGCCAATTTTGCGCTGCCCCATGGGTCACCCGGTCACGGACGGCTGCCTGGACTCAAACCAGGATCTATGGTGGCCCAGCTAGCACTGCGATGCAGTGGCTTAGACCACTGCACAAACCCTTAAGAAGAAATGTCTTTCTTTTCTTTATTTGTATAAGAAGTGTTTTGTGAATCTGGGCTGGTATGTGTGTTTTTATGTGTGAGGTTGGTAATACAATACACATGTATATGTACTTCACTGAAATATTGATATTGATTGATGGATTTATGTGCATTTTCATAATGCCCAGCCCCCTTATAAGACACTGTATTTGCGGTATCTAAATAAAATGATCATACTTATATATGCAGACATGTACATACATAGATAGATACAGTTCCAGTCAAAAGCATTTGAGGTGAAGCTGGTTGAGAGAATGCCAAGAGTGTGCAAAGCTGTACTGCAGCGCCAGCTGTGCCACCAGAGACCTTGGGTTCGCGCCCAGGCTCTGTCGTAACCGGCCATGACCGGGAGGTCCGTGGGGCGATGCACAATTGGCCTAGCATCCTTGTCTCATCGCGCACCAGCGACTCCTGTGGCGGGCCGGGCGCAGTGCACGCCAACCAAGGTTGCCAGGTGCACGGTGTTTCCTCTAACACATTGGTGCTCTGACACTGGCTTCCGGGTTAGATGCGCACTGTGTTAAGAAGCAGTGCGGCTTGTGTATCGGAGGACGCATGACTTTCAACCTTCGTCTCTCCCGAGCCCGTACGGGAGTTGTAGTGATGAGACAAGATAGTAGCTACTAAAAAACTATTGGATACCACGAAATTGGGGAGAAAAAGGGGTAAAATAAAATTTACAATTTTAAATAAAATAAAAGAGCTTTGTGCAAAGCTGTCATCAAGGCAAAGAAGAATCTCAACATTTATTTGGCTTTGTTTAACACTTTTTTGGTTGCTAAATGATTCCATAAGTGTTATTTCATAGTTTTTATGGCTTCAGTATTATTCTACAATGTAGAAAATAGTAACAATAATGAGTAGGTGTGTCCAAACTTTTGACTGGTACTGTATGTACATATTTGCATTCTTACTGAAATGAAAACATTTGAAACACAACAAAAATCTTCCAGTTTTCAACTTATTTTGTTGCGTTTTCCAAGCTTTGGAAATAAACTTTGCAACCAGGAGCACTTAGTTTCTGAATAGCCATCCAAGTTTTTCATTATCACTACTCCAGAATAGTTCTGGTATCTATCAAATAAGGTTACTCCTAAATCATCATGTAAAGTACAGTAAAATAAATTTAAATGCAGTTAATCCTCCATGCCCCTAAATCACAGACTATACATTCAGTATACCAAACATTAGGAACACCTTGCTAATAACATGGGAAACAAATGTCCATATCAGACTGGGTATTTTGTAATCAAGCGTCATAACAATGACAAACATTTTACAAAATACAATAAATGCAAGTACCTGAAGATGGACACAAGGAAGCACATTAGATGTGAAGGACAACAGTATATTGATGGCTGTACATTCCTGATTTGTCTGTTGTCATGGAAATAAGTGAATTAGCAGGAAGCTACTGTGACCGTTACAATTAGAGCATGCTAGCTAACTCATCTCTTACAGAAATAACATACACTAAACACATCCCAGGATGCCCCCAATATCTAACAGGTACCGTACATATACAGTATCCATATCAGGACATGTACAGTACATAGTGAACCTGTATACGGGCGGCAGGTAGCCTAGTGGTTAGAGCGTTGGGCATTGGACTAGTAACTGAAAGGTTGCATGATCGAATCCCCAAGCCGACAAGGTAAGAATCTGTCGTTCTGCCCCTGAACAAGGCAGTTAACCCACTGTTCCTAGGCCGTCATTGTAAATAAGAATATGTTCGCAACTTACTTGCTTAGTTAAATAAATAAAACATTCATTGTAAATATGAAATTAGAAACTGGGTGGTTTGAACCCTGAATGATGATTGGCTGACAGCTGTGGTATATCAGACCATATACCACGGGTATGACAAAACATTTATTTTTACTGCTCTTATTACATTGGAAACCAGTTTATAATAGCAATAAGGCACATCGGGGGTTTGTGGTATATAGCCAATATACCACGGCTAAGGGCTGTATCCAGGCACGCTGCGTTGCATCATGCATAATAACAGGCCTTAGTCATGGTTTATATGCCATATACCACACCCCCGTGCCTTATTGCTTAATTATACAACTGGTGGTTTGGAAATCCCCATTGTTAGAGCCTATCCTGCCAATGATATATGAGACAACTAGCCTTAGCACCTGTAACTTGTCATGTATGGATGATTTGAAAGTTACTTTTGATTTGTTTTATCCACTAACATTTGAAGAACTCTGCCAACAAGAAGAGGAGGACATGAAAGAAATTAGTGGACCCGTCTAGTGTTAACATTAGACATGCAGAAATCAGTGACCACGTCGCAACCATGATAAAAATGCCATAACACATGGCCTCTTGTGTATTATTGCTTAAATAGAACACAGTATTTCAGAACATGACCTGCCGCTTGCATGTCAATACAGACTGGTACGTCGCTATCTCCCTAATCTGCAAGCATGACCAATGACCTTATTGATTTGTAAATTCAACCAACCAATAGGAATACATAAACATCGAATACATATTTCTGCAAGGTCTATGTGTGTGTGTGTGTGTGTGTGCTCTTGTGTTTCCCTCTCCTTTTGTAAAAATGCCACAGATACTCCCTTTTGGTAACCTTCCCATGGTTCAGTAGCTGTGCTCAGTGAGAGAGAGAGAGTGCTAGGGAGAAAAGAAAGAAAGAGAGAGGGACGAGAGGGTGAAAACAAGAGGGACAGGCAATCATTTATTTTTTTGCAGGCGGCTGGGAGGCGTACAGATGAAACCCCATTTTCCTCTGATTAAGTCCTCCGAAAATATTCAATTTGTCAGTGCCATTGCCGTGGCGGCAGGCCCCGCCCCGCGCAGCCAGCCGACTGTGTCTGTTAGTGCTGCGATTTACATCGGTCACTGACAACATCATCTCACCCGCTCATGGCCTTCTTCACCCCTACCAGGCTACCCCCACCCCCGTCTACCAGGCTACCCCCCTCACCACCGTCTACCAGGCTACCCCCACCCCCGTCTACCAGGCTATCCCCACCCCTGTCTACCAGGCTACCCCCACCCCCGTCTACCAGGCTACCCCCGTCTACCAGGCTACCCCCACCCCCGTCTGCCAGGCTATCCCCACCCCCGTCTACCAGGCTACCCCCACCCCCATCTACCAGGCTATCCCCACCCCCGTCTACCAGGCTACCCCCACCCCCGTCTACCAGGCTATCCCCACCCCTGTCTACCAGGCTATCCCCACCCCTGTCTACCAGGCTACCCCCCTCACCCCCGTCTACCAAGCTACCCCACCCCCGTCTACCAGGCTACCCCCACCCCCGTCTACCAGGCTACCCCACCCCTGTCTACCAGGCTACCCCCCTCACCCCCGTCTACCAGGCTACCCCCACCCCTCACCCCACCTTACCTAAGCATCCATACCTCTTCCACTCCCCTCATTTCATCCGGTCTGCGGCGCTCAGCACCCCCCAACAGCATATTTCTGTGTGATCTGCCCTCATTGCAAGGTTGACTGCTACCAAAGAGAGGAGAGAGTAAAGGGACCTGTCCCGACTCTGTCATAGTCATTTTCAATGTCATAAATTTATATTTCCAATCTCTCCATTTTCTTCTCTCTCTCCCCCACTCCAACCTTAGCCACTCTCCCCTGCTCTCTACCCCCACCTCATCAGGGTATTTGTCGTTTCTCCCTCCCTCTCTCGTTTCTTTTCCTAGGCTACACACCTATTGCCCATTATCCAGTCTCGCTCTGACTTGCTTTCACCAGTATAGAATGCAATTTCCCCCGGCAGCCTTTCTGATGAGAACCAAATGAAAGATCATTAATATTTTGCTTAAAAAAATTGAATTGCGTTCGTCGCCCGATTTTTTTATATCGTTTTTTTCTCATTCCCATGCTTATCTCGAGGTAAAGTGTTCCATCACACGTTATGGCACGCGGAGGTCGCATATGTGCAGTCTTGTTCAATAAAGATCTGCTACCCCACCCGCACCACCTAAAAACCCCGATTGTAATATGGTCTCCCCATTCAGTCCCTTAAAATGTATTTAAAGTCCAAATGGAGACAGCGGTTGAATGGGCCTCTCCGGTTTTGTCAGGGAAGATCGAGTGGAAGACGTTGGCGCTTTGCCAGACCCGGACAGACTTTCTCTGTGTTTGATAAAGAAGAATGTATGAGCTGACATGGTTCCAAAGGAGTGTCACACTCTGTCTTGCTCAATCTGTCTGACTAAAGAAGAGATGGTAAGTCCCAACTCCCATAGACACTGTCTTTCATGGCAAATACTCTGCTCTGGTTTAGGTAGGCCAAGAACACATATATAGGCAGGCAGAATGACTGAGATTCCAACACTTGGTAGCCAAGACTTGTTTTTGGTTGCTAGGCCATTGTCATCAAATGAGAGGCATTTGGGCTCTCCAGAGGGTGGTGCTGCGATCAGCCCAACGCATCACTGGGGGTAAACTTGATTTCTAGTCTGAGTCAAAGGGCTCTCCAGAGGGTGGTGCTGCGATCACCCCAACGCATCACTGGGGGTAAACGGCCTGCCCTCCAGGAGGTCTACAGCAAAAAAGTATTAAAAATAATATTAAGTATTCAGACCCCTTGACTTTTTCTGCAATTTGTTACATTACAGCCTTATTCTAAAATTGACAAAATCATTTTTTCCCTCATCAATCTACACACAATACCCCATAATCAGGTTGTAACGTAACAAAATGTGAAAAAAGTCAAGGGGTTTGAATTCTTTCCTGTTGTTTTGTGGTTTATATATATTCCGGACTCTGACATTGCTCATTCTGATATTTCTTAATTTCGGTCATTACATTTTGTATGTTGTGTTTTGTATTGTTAGGTGTTTCGCTACATCTGCAATAACATCTGCCAAATATGTGTTAGAGACCAATCAAATGTGATTAGATTTTATTTGAGGCACTGCCTGTTATTTCTACTTTGCTCATTAAGCTTGTGTCTACAGGGTCTATAAAGACTGCAAAGTGCAAGTTACTGAGAAACAAATACAACAAAACAAAGGTGGGAAAAGAGAGGGAGTGTGTGTGGAATGGTGAGAGAAAAGAGAGGGAGTGTGTGTGGAATGGTGAGAGAAAAGAGAGGGAGTGTGTGTGGAATGGTGAGAGAAAAGAGAGGGAGTGTGTGTGTAATGGTGAGAGAAAAGAGAGGGAGTGTGTGTGGAATGGTGAGAGAAAAGAGAGGGAGTGTGTGTGGAATGGTGAGAGAAAAGAGAGGGAGTGTGTGTGGAATGGTGAGAGAAAAGAGAGGGAGTGTGTGGAATGGTGAGAGAAAAGAGAGGGAGTGTGGTTGTGAAATGTAATTTGGGAATCAATCAGTATCCATTAACCTGTGGGGCCATCTCTCTTGTCTTTTTCTCTATTTCTCTCCTTCAATCTTGATTTTTCTCTCTCTCTCCTTTGCTAAATGTTCTCTCTCTCAGCATGGCAATGTGTGTACTCACTGCTTGCCCAAGCAGCGCCCATACGCCCGCTGTTTCGCCAGCCCGCTCCCTAACCAAACTTTACCCCCCCCCCCCGCCTGCACCCCTCCCTCACCCTGCTCATTAGCATATCATGATCATGTCATTTGCATGCCTTCAATCGCTGCTCTAATTCTCACATCCTCTTCTGTTCTTTTTCTTTTTGAACTTCCCCTGTCTGGTTAAATCATTCCCTGGCACCTGAAGGAAAGGAGGGAAGACGTGCTACAGTCCATATTAATATGTGTGTTTATGTATGAGTGCTTGTGTGTGGGGGGGTTGTGCTAGGTATGCCAGGGGTATTTGTTGGCGGTCATTCACTCCACGTTATAGTCCACACTAAGACACTAAGAAACTGTAAAAAAAAAAATTTTTAAAACTGAGAGCAAAGTAAGTACAGTAATCCAATCAACACACATTCAAGACCTCTCAGCAAACAGATTGCCAGTCCTCTACCCTAATCCAAAATACTGAAGGAAAACTCCTGTAGAAATAGAGAGTGAGTCATAATTCACTTTTGACAATGTAATTCCCCTCAGTTTCCATGCCAATAAAGCTATAATTGTATTAAACTGAACTGAATTGGAGAGCCCTAAAGAAAGACTAATTAGCCCGGTGAATGGAGGTGGGCGGGGTCACAGTCAGGCAATTAGAACAGTGACAGCTAAGCCCGGGAGAGGAGAGAAGAGCAGTCATACTGGAGGCTGGGTGGCCAACC
Organism: Oncorhynchus mykiss; assembly: GCF_013265735.2. Classification (NCBI taxonomy): domain Eukaryota; kingdom Metazoa; phylum Chordata; class Actinopteri; order Salmoniformes; family Salmonidae; genus Oncorhynchus; species Oncorhynchus mykiss. Next base: position 31,056,057 of record NC_048592.1, on the reverse strand, counting down.
TCTGACTGCACAGCATGGGTCAGATACCTGACTGACTGGTTAATGCAACTGGAACGCATTGAATCTCTCTTTCACTTCTTCACTCTCTTCATCCAGGAAACAATGTGAGCCTTCTTAAGTAAGCAGATGACATGGCAATGGTGGGACAATTTTTTAAAGATACTACGTCAGATGGGGACACCTATTTTAAACAGGCCAACAAAAACCTTCCAGAATGGTCCCGGACCGGTCAAGTGCCCCCACATCAATGTGGACAAGACAAAGGAGCTAATCATCAATGGCAACAACCTGCCGATGTCCCAACCACTCTCTCTGAATGACCAACCAGTGGAGGTGGTTAAGTGTTTCAAAGACCTAGGGACACAAATTGATGACAAGCTGAGCTTTACAAAGATTGCAGACTGTATTTAAAAAATAACAACAATAATAATTTGCCAGTGCCTGTTTCTAATTAGGAAATTGAAGGGGTCAGGGGTCAGCCAGGATGTTCTGGAGAGGGTGTACAGCAGTCTGATGGAGAGCATCCTCACATTCAATATGACAGTCTGGTATGGTAATCTGAGCATGAGGAGCAGAAGCAAACTGAACAGAATAGTAAACACAGCCAGCAAAGTAATTGGTCGACCACAGGCACAATTGAGCAGTCTGTCCCACAAGGCAACCAAAAGCAAGACACTGGCTTTTGTTGGTGACCCCTCCCACCCTCCACACCCTCAGTTCGAGAGGCTTTCTTCTGGCCGACACTTCAGAATACCCATGGTCAAGAAGAACGTGTTCAAATATGAATTTGTTACTTGAGCTGTTGAATTACTGAATGCAGCCTAAATTGTATCGGTGCCGTGAAAATGCATTTGTACCCGTTCAAATGTTCTCTACTTTTGCATATTTTGGATACTGAATGTTATCAGATCTTCAACCAAAACCTAATATTAGATAAAGGAAACCTGAGTGAACTAATAACACAACAATTACATACTTATTTAATTTATTTAATAAACAAAGTTATGCAACACCCAATGACCCTGTATGAAAAAGTAATTGCCCCCTTTCACTCAACAACTGGTTGTGCCACCTTTAGTTGCAATGACTGCAACCAAATGCTTCCTGTAGTTGTTGATCAGTCTTTCACGTTGCTGTGGAGGAATTTTGGCCCACTCTTCCATGCAGAGCTGCTGTAACTCAGCGACGTTTGTGGGTTTTCAAGCATGAACTGCTCTATTCAAGTCCTGCCACAACACCTCAATTGAGATTAAGACTGGAGTTTGACTAGGTCATTCCAAATCTTCAAATCTGTTGCTTTTTAGACATTTTCATGTAGACTTGATTGTGTGTTCTGGATCATTGTCTTGTTGCATGACCCAGGTCTGCTTCAGCTCACAGATGGATGGCCTGACATTCTCCTGTAGAATTCTGATACAGAGCAGAATTCATGGTTCCTCATATTAAGGCAAGTCGTCCAGGTCCTGAGGCAGCAAAGCATCACACTACCATCACACTACCATCACACTACCATCACACTACCATCATACTACCATCATACTACCATCACACTACCATCACACTACCATCACCATGCTGACCTTTGGTCTGCGGTTCTTACTGTGGAATGCAGTATTTGGTTTTCACCAGACATAATGGGAGCCATGTCATTGAAAAAGTTATACTTTTGAATCATCTGTCTATAGAACATTCTTCCAAGAGTCTTTATTTTTTAACCTTTATTTAACCAGGAAGGGCTCATTGAGATTTGAAATCTCTTTTTCAAGAGCGTCCTGGCTAAGATAGGCAGCACCAAGTCATTACATAATCACAGACAGACAGCAAGAAAAACTACAGGGAATCTAGTAAAAAAAAACATAGAATTCACAAGTGTATAAGAAAATCATAAAAGAGCAAATTAAAAACATTGACAGGTCAGGGAATTGTAAATCAACTATTTAAAAACACCCATCGGGGCAGTTTATAAAGTATTGATGATCTTCCAGGTGCTTTTTGGCAACATTGAGTTAACTTTCTGAAGGTACTGGATGTGTATGTGATTGTTTTAATGTAAGGTGATGCCAAAGAAAATGTCCATCCTGGGCAGTTTTATTCTATTCTCCATTGTCACTTTCCCTGAGATTTCAGAAGCATAATTGAATACTTAGCTTGAGGAAAACAATGGCAAATTGTACCGAGAGCATGTTGCCATATTAGAATAGTTCCTACTCTCTTCCTACTGTATATCTATCAAATTCTTTATTTTGAGAAAAATCAACAATTTAAAAAGTCAATGCTTTGTATGTTTAGTGGTACGGTAAATATGGTTGACTTCTTTCAGGTTTCGTGGCTAACATTTCAGGAATATCATTAGTCCACTCCATTTTCCATGCTCTCATGCCGATCCCTTGTGTGTGTGAGAGAGAGAAAGAAGGAGTGCAAAAAAAAGAGGTGAGTGAGACAGAGAGGCTTCAGAAGAGGGGAAGTGATCCATCTCTCTCTGACTGAGGGCTGAGCAGCATGAGTGATGACATCGCTGTGTTGATATGATATTTGTGTTCTGTTATCAATTCAAATCACCTCCTCATTCTACACACACGCACACACACGCATCCTCAGCCTCCCCCCCCCCCCCACACACACACACACACGCATCCTTAGCCTCCCCACACACCCACACACACCATGGTGTCATCTGTGTGACAGACAGAAGAGCAGGCACGGGCGGGCTCACTCGATGGCTCAACTCGATCGTCTGTGACAGTTATGATTTGATGTTACTCTTGTGGCATGTTTGTGCAGCGCCTGTCAGAGTGGTTAAAAGGTAATTGTGTGACATTAGCCAGGAGAGGGATGCTCTGTCTCGCGTCTCACCTCCGCCACCAATTCGCCAAACCGAGGGGGAGCGGGGGCGAGGGGGAGGGGGGTGCTGGTAGTTATAAATGGCCCCCATTTATAACAACTCTGTCCTCCATTGTGGATCGTTTGTCGCCCCAGGGTGGGGAGGGGGAGTATTGTTGGGATATAGGTATGGGGGGCGTTGGGGGGGACGCAAAGCGAGCTGTTAGTCCCAGAGGACAGCTAGCTAGCCATATGACGACACGGAGAGACGACATGGAGACAAGACAAGAGACGCACTTCTAGATGGTCTGGCTATCTGTCCTACTCACCATCAGAGAACACTGTCCTCATCCATGTAATACTGTGTGGGAGTGTTTCAGTAGCAAGAGAGTGGTTGTACATGGAGAGTTTGTTGAGAAGTAGAGAACAGTACAGTATAGATGGGGTGGCTGACAATGACACGAAAAGGATGCGCGCACATCGATGTGGCCAGAAGGCGTGCGTTGTTATGATTCTGAACAGTCAGATAGCTTAGCAACAATGACAAGATGCTGCCAAGATGCTGCTAAAATCCTCTAGACAGCTACAGGAAAAACTGTGACAATGTATTTGAGAGACAACAAGTGCTCATTGTGCAAATGTATTTATGTTATCAATAAACATTGGAGACTAAATATAGTTTACACGTTGTCAACAGTCTATGCCAACCCAGTCTGTTCTGCCCTATAGTTGCGCACGCCACGGTTTTGTAGCTAAACAACCAACCCGTCTATAGGTTGAGCTGCAGGCTGTTAAGGTCTTTTCTACTGAAGTTTACACTTTTTAGTTGAAGAACTTTAACATGCACTTTAGCAGTCAGTCCGTGTATCTGTTTTATACCTCCAAAAGTGGAGGTTGAACCCACCAATAACCTTCCTCGCCACTTACATCGACCGGCTTCTCTTCTTTAAGTTGTGGCGCTCCGTTAGAGTGCATATCCCCTCCCAGCCCCCCACCATAGACCCTAATTCTAAATATGAATGACTGTCAATAGGCTGTGTCTTGTCTCCCCTCTCCCTGTGGGCAGCCTGGCTGGTGATCTAGCCCAGTCATTAAGCACAGCACAGCATGTAAACAAACATCCCTAATCACAGCCTCTTAAAGACTCCTAATGAGTCTGAGCTAATTAGCCTGCCCAAAGTCAATCTTTTCTCTCCCCAATCTGTTTGCCTAATTTGTCTGATATAGATTAGTGGATGAAGGGGGAAGCATAGGCAGGGGGTGTTTGTTTGTTTGTGTGTGTTTGTCACTTCATTGGTAATTTGTCTGCCATTCCACGCGAATGGAAAACAGACTGAGCTTTCCTTGTGTCACTTGCCTTAAACCTGTGGTCTCTGGGTTATAACACCTTCCAGAATGATCACAGAATGATCTACTGTAGTACCGTCCCTCAGAATAATGTGCAAATCTAGTATGTACGTATCTAACCGCTGCCTCTGTAAGCGATAAACGGCATTCTGAGCCATGATGCATCACAACGAAATATCCCTCTTTTGGCCATCCAGTCGATCAGAGGCCTTCTCAGCATGTCCTCGCCACTGGCTAAAACCCATTTCTATAATCACTGTATCCCCCCTCCCCCCCTCTGTCTCAAAGTTTACCCCTGAGAGAGCTCAGGCTCTAAACCACCAACCCTTCACCTAAATCTGATAAGAGTCCTTGTGCTATTGTGAGGCGATTTTCCCCTCGGAAGTCCGCCATGGTCCTTCCACTGTACTTCCCGACCAGCGTGGATTGTCTGCAATAAACTCCAATCCTCCTTAAAACGAGAGTAAAGAAGAAAAAAAAGAAAAAGCCAAGAGGATCATGGGACGAGTAGGCCAGAGGGAGGGAAGGGGATCCATTCGACGGAGGGGAAAGTGGACTTAGCAACTTAGCCCCCCCCTTTCCTCCTCTTTTAAATGAATGTCAGACTGCACTTCCTCCCCTGGCCACCGGGCAGTGCTGCAGCAGTGCGGTGCTGAGGTACTTAGGGGCGAGCGTTGCCGTGAACGACGGGCTGATCCATTTGTTTGTTATCTCAATCTGGGATTTGGAGAGATACAAAGCTGATTAGGCAACAAAAGCATATGGGGAGTTAAAGGACACTTAGGTAATGGGTTTTGACAGCCTCTTTGGCACGGCAGAAATCTCATCCTCTTTCTCTCTCTCTCTCTCTCTGCTCTAAATATGGTTGTTATTATTTTTCTCCACCAGCCACGGCAAGGAAGGCAGGGTTAGGACTAGGAGGATTGAGAGATATTTAGGGGCAGTTGTTCTGGAGAAGTATATAAAACAATTGCAATAAAAAGTAGCACATCTCTGCCTGAAGATTGCCCTGCAGTTTGAGCCTGCATTCAAACTTACTTCTGTCTTACTTCTGTCCAGGTTGTGTGTATTTTGTATTTGTATTTATTAGGGATCCCCATTAGCTGTTGCTAATGCAGCAGTACTCTTCCTGGGGTCCAAACACAACAAGGCACTTACATCACACAAAAATAGTTGGGCTCTCGAGTGGCACAGCGGTCTAAGGCACTGTATCTCAATGCAAAAGGCGTCACTACAGTCTCTAGTTTGAATCCAGGCTGAATCACATCTGGCCATGATTGGGAGTCCCATAGGGCAATGTAGAATTGGCCCAGCGTCTTCCAGGTTTGACCGGGGTAGGCCGTCATCGTAAATAAGAATTTGTTCTTAACTGACTTGCCTAGTAAGTTATAAAAGTACATAACATTACAGCACCACTACATATGTACAATTCAAAATGTATAATACAACAATATTACAATGGACGTGTGTGTGTCTCTTCACAGTCTGCTTGTTCCATAAGGTGTAGTTTTATCCGTTTTTTTAAATGTGATTTTACTGCTTGCATGAGTTACTTGATGTGGAATAGAGTTCCATGTAGTCATGGCTCTGTGTGGTACTGCGCGTTCCGGAATCTGTTCTGGACTTGTGGATTGTGAAGATGCAAGATGACGCCGACAGAGATGGTCGCCTCGCTTCGTCCTTAGGAAACTGCAGTATTTTAAAATTGTTTTATGTATTATTTCTTACATTGTTACCCCAGGAAATCTTAAGTGTTATTATATACAGCCGGGAAGAACTATTGGATATAAGAGCAACGTCAACTTACCAACATTACGACCAGTAATACGACTTTCCTGAAGCGGATCCTCTGTTTGGACCACCGCCCAGGACAATGGATCTAATCCCAGAAGCCGTCCCAAGTCAACGGAGCCGCAGAAGGGGCAGACGGAGCGGCCTCCTGGTCAGACTCCGTAGACGTGCACGTCGCTCACTGCTCCTGAGTATACTACTCACCAATGTCCAGTCTCCTGACAACAAGGTAGATGAAATTTGAGCAAGGGTTGCCTTCCAGAGAGACATCAGAGATTGTAACATTCTCTGTTTCACGAAAACATGGCTCTCTCTGGATATGTTGTTGGAATCGGTTCAGCCACCAGGCTTCTCCATGCATCACGCAGACAGAGATAAACACCTCTCTGGGAAGAGGAAGGGCATGGGGTGTATGCTTCATGATTAACGACTCATGGTGTAATCATAACAATATACAGGAACTCAAGTCCTTCTGGTCACCCGACCTAGAATTCCTCACAATCAAATGACGGCCATATTACCTTCCAAGAGAATTCTCGTCAGTTACGGTCACAGCTGTGTATATTCTCGCTCAAGCAGACACCAAGATGGCCCTTAAGGAACTTCTCTGGACTCTATGTAAACTGGAAACCATATATCCTGAGGCTGCATTTATTGTAGCTGGGGATTTTAACAAAGCAAGTTTGAGAACAAGGCTACCTAAATTCTATCAGTATATTGATTGCACTACGCGCAGGTGTAATACACTCGATCACTGCTACTCTGACTTCCGTGATGCATACAAAGCCCTCCCCCACCCTCCCTTCGGCACGACTCCATCTTGCTCCTACCGTCTTTTATAGCAGAAACTCAAACAGGATGTACCAGTGAGTAGAACCATTCAATGCTGGTCTGACCAATCGGAATCCACGCTTAAAGATTTTTTGATTACACGGACTGGGATATGTTCCGGTCAACCTCAGAAAATACATTGACCTATACGCTGACTGAATTTATACATTGACCTATACACTGAATTTATAAGGAAGTACATTGGAGATGTTGCACCCACTGAGACTGAAAACCTACCCTAACCAGAAACCGTGAATGGACGGCGGCATTCGCGCAAAACTGAAAGCGCGAACCACCGCATTTAACCACGGAAAGAGGTCTAAGAATATGTGTCACTACTTCCGCCGAATATGGTTGAATATAAACAGTGTAGTTATTCCCTCCGCAATGCAATCAAACAAGCGAAATCCCAGTACAGAGATAAAGTGGAGTCGCAATTCAACGGCTCAGACACGAGGCGTATGTGGCAGGGTCTACAGGAAATCACGGACTACAAAAAGAAAATCAGCCACGTCACGGACACCGATGTCACGCTTCCAGACGAACTTAACACATTCTTTGCCCGCTTTGAGGACAATACAGTGCCACTGTCGCGGCCCGCTATCAAGAACTGCCCCCCCCCCCCCTCCTTGTCCGTGGCTGCCTTTAGTAAAACATTTAAACGTGTTAACCCTCGCAGGGCTGCTGGCCCAGAAGGCACCCCTAGCCACGTCCTCAGAGCATGCGCAGACCAGCTGGCTGGTGTGTTTACGGACATATTCAATCGCTCCCTATCCCAGTCTGCTGTCCCCACATGCTTCAAGATGGCCACAATTGATCCTGTACCCAAGAAGGCAAAGACAACTGAACTAAATTACCACCACCCCGTAGCACTCACTTCTGTCATCATGAAGTGCTTTGAGAGACTAGCCAAGGATCATATCACCTCCACCTTACTGGCCACCCTAGAACCACTTCAGTTTGCATACCACCCTAACAGGTCCACAGACGATGCAATCGCCTGCACACTGCCTATCCCATCTGGACAAGAGGAATACCTATGTAAGAATGCTGTTCATTGACTACAGCTCAGCATTCAACACCATAGTACCATCCAAGCTCATCATCAAGCTGGAGGCCCTGGGCCTAAACCCCGCCCTCTGCAATTGGGTCCTGGACTTCCTGACGGGCCGCCCGCAGGTGGTGAAGGTAGGAAACAACATCTCCACCTCGCTGACCCTCAACACTGTGGCCCCACAAGGGTGCGTGCTCAGCCCCCTCCTGTACTCCCTGTTCAACCACGACTGCGTAGCCATGCACGCCTCCAACTCAATCATCAAGTTTGCAGACGACACAACAGTAGTGGGCTTGATTACCAACAACGACAAGACAGCCTACAGGGAGAAGGTGAGGGCACTCGGAGTGTGTTGTCAGGAAAACAACCTCTTACTCAACATCAACAAAACAAATGAGATGATTGTGGACTTCAGGAAACAGCAGAGGGAGCACCCCCCTATCCACATCGAAGGGACAGCAGTGGAGAAAGTTTTAAGTTTTAAGTTCCTCTGCGTACACATCAATGACAAACTGAAATGGTCCACCCACACAGACAGTGTCAAGATTTAGGCCTTTCTCCGAGGTCTCCGACCCCGGCCTGGTCGAGCTGTTTGACCAAGGCCTCCCTCCTAACAGTAAGCCTGGATTAATGATACTCTTCCTCTACAGGCTGAAGAAATTTGGCTTGTCAACAAAAAAACCCTGACTAACTTTTACAGATCCACAATCGAGAGCATCCTTTTGGGCTCCGCCCTCAACCGCAAGGCTCTCCAGAGTGGGGTGCAGTCTGCACAACGCATCACCGGGGGGCAAACTACCTGCCCTCCATGACACCTACAGCACGCGATGTCACAGGAGCTAGGGCCTGTAGGACTTGTTTTGTTGATGGCAATGTCAAGAAAGCAGAGCAGCACTTTATTACGGGCATACCTCTCCCCATCTTAGCTACAGGTGCATCAATATGTTTTGACCATGACAGTTTACAATCCAGGGTTACAGCAAGCAGTTTAGTCCCCACAATGTGCTCATTTTCCACATTATTCATTACAATTTTTAGTTGAGGTTTAGTGTTTCGTTAATAGTTTGTCGCAAGTACAATGCTTCTAGTTTTTGAAATATTTAGTACTAGTTTATTACTTTCCACCCATTCTAAAACTAATTGCAGCTCTTTGTTAAGTGTTGCAATGATTTTACTCGCTGTGGTAGCTGACGTGTATAATGCTAAGTCATCACCATACATAGACACACACAGGCTTTACTCAGTGCCAGTGGCAGGTCATTAGTAGAGACTGAAAAATGTAAGGGGCCTAGACAACTGCTCTGGGGAATGCCTGACTCAACCTGGATTATGTTTGAGAGGCTTCCATTAAAGAACACCCTCTGTGTTTTGTTAGACAGGTAACTCTCAATCCACGATATAGCAGGGGATATAAAGCCATAACACATACGTTTTTCCTAAGTCAGTTGTTAATTTGTTTACAGTGAAATAGCATTATATCTGGTCAAACACCATTTTTCCAAAAGTTTAATAAGGGTTGGTAGCAGGCTGATTGGTCAGCTGCTTGAGCCAGTAAAGGGTGCTTTGCTATTCTTGGGTAGTGGAATGACTTTTGCTTCCCACCAGGCCTGAGGGCACACACTTTCCTGTAGGCTTAGATTGAAGAGATGGCAATGAATCTACTTCTAAAAAAGGAAATACAATGCATAGTAAATTACCTGATAGAACAGCTGTTTTTAATTAATTAATGACATTACATTTGTCACTTCTAACCTCTCCCAGGAAATCATTCCTACAGTGTGATAACAATACTCAAGCTACACACTGGTTGAATGAATATTGTTTCCATGTCATTTCAATGAAATTACGTTGAACCAACGTGGAGTAGACGTTGAATCGACGTCTTTGCCCAGCGGGTATGCTCTATCCCTTCATGTACTAAATTGAAAATAAAGAGTGTTAAACACTTCCCTGGGTGGCCAAATGAAGAGCTTATTGGTGATTCCTGTAATAATACAGCTCCACACACTGTAAATGGCTTGGCAAGGCAAAGTGTGTGTGTGTGTGTGTGTGTGTGTGTGTGTGTGTGTGTGTGTGTGTGTGTGTGTGTGTGTGTGTGTGTGTGTGTGTGTGTGTGTGTGTGTGTGTGTGTGTGTGTGTGTGTGTGTGTGTGTGTGCATGAACTATCCTAGGTGTGGTGGATGGATGTATAGATGGATGGAGGGGTGGATGAATGGATGGAGGGATGGATGAATAGATTAATAGATGTAGAGTATCATTAATCCAAGTTTACTGTTAGGAGGGAGGCCTTGGTCAAACGGCTCGACCGGGCCTGGGCTTAGGCCTCAGAGAAAGGCCTAAATATTGACTTTTAGCTCCCACCTTTCTTCAGCTGAACTCGTAAGCTCTTTTTCCTAAGGATTGCACAAACAAACAAAGCCCCCCCACCTGTCACCAACACATACAAAAACACAGCACAAAAACACTAGCCTTGCACCTCTCTTTCTCTCATTTTCCTCCAATTTCTTTATTTCCTTCTCTCCTTCTGTCTCCGCCCCCCCCCCTCTCTCTCTGTCTCTCTCTCTCTGTCTCTCTCTCTCTCTCTCTCTCTCTGTCTCTCTCTGTCTCTCTCTCTCTCTCTCTCTCTCTCCTTCTGTCTCCGCCCCCCCTTTCTCTCTCTCTCTGTCTCTCTCTCTCTCTGTCTCTCTCTCTCTCTGTCTCTCTCTCTCTCTCTGTCTCTCTCTCTCTCTCTCCTTCTGTCTCCACCCCCCCTCTCTCTCTCTCTCTGTCTCTCTCTCTCTCTCTCTCTCTCTCTGTCTCTCACACACACAAAAACACAGACCTACATTCATACCTCACACTGGATTTGGGGAGATAGAAATTGTATATCTCAATTTAATCAAATAAACAAGAGCAGAGTTTAGAGAGACTTAATTTGAGAAAATACAGACTTCCATTCCATGCTAAATCACTACCATGTGGACACCCCTTCAAATGTGTGGATTTGGCTATATCAGCCACACCCATTGCTGCCAGGTGTATAAAATCCAGCACACTGCCATGCAATCTCCATAGACAAACATTGGCAGTAGAACAGCCCATACTGAAGAGCTCAATGACTTTCAACGTGGCACCGTCATGGGATTTTTGTTAGTTTGTCAAATTTCTGCCCTGCTAGAGCTGCCCCGGTCAACTGTAAGTTCTGTTATTGTGAAGTGGAAACCTCTAGGAGCAACAACGGCTCAAACACTAAGTGGTAGGCCACAAAAGCGCACAGAGTGTAAGGCGTAAAAGTGTGTAGCGTCTGTCCGTCTGTCCTCAGTTGCAACACTCACTACCGAATTCCAAACTGTTCGCCGTGAGCTTCATGAAATGGGTTTCCATGGCCGAGCAGCTGCACACAAGCCTAAAATCACAATGCGTAATGCCAAGCGTCGGCTGGGGTGGTGTAAATTTCGCCGCCATTGGACTCTGGAGCAGTGGAAACACGCAGTCCGACGGACAATTCTGAGTTTGGCAGATGCCAGGAGAACGTTACCTGCCCCAATGCATAGTCCCAACTGTAAAGTTTGGTGGAGGAGGAATAATGGTCTGGGGCTGTTTTTCCTGCTTTGAGCAATCCCCTTAGTTCCAGTGAAGGGAAATCTTAACGCTGCAGCATACCATGACATTCTAGACTATTCTGTGCTTCCAACTTTGTGGTAACAGTTTGGGTAAGGCCCTTTCCTGTTCCAGCATGACAAGCCGCTACGCACAAAGCGAGGTCCATACAGAAATAGTTTATCAAGATCGGTGTGGAACAACTTGACTGGCCTGCACAGAGCCCTGACCTCAACCCTATCGAACATCTTTGGAATGAATTGGAACGCCGACTGCGAGCCAGGCCTAATCGCCCAACATCAGTGCCCGACCTCGCTAATGCTCTTGTGGCTGAATGGAAGCAAGACCCCAAAGAAATGTTCCGAAATCTAGTGGAAAGCCTTTCCGGAAGAATGGAGGCTGTTATAGCAGCAAAAGGGGGACCAACTCCACATTAATGCCCATTATTTTGGAATGAGATGTTCGATGAGCAAGTGTCCACATACTATATTACATTCTATTAATGATAACATTAACTCAAGTATTTGTTTACTGTTTAGTGTGATTGAGTTTAGAACTGAGTTGAAATAATGCTTTGGAAATAATCACCATTAATAGATTTCAGACAGAATACATTATTTCATCAGACTGTGGTACACACTTAGGCCTTGTAAATAACAAGTGAAATTGCAACAGCATCAATAACCAACTACTCAGAACGATCGCCCCTGTTTATGAATACAAATAGAATTTCCATGGCGCCCTTGTAGCAGTCATGGCTGGTATGATTTATTCCTTAATGAATATTTTTTCCGTTCAACTCGGAAGATGGGAAACCATTTTCCTGCTAAATGAGACCCAGCTTTACAGCCAAGTAGTTCTGTTACAATGTTTGGCACACCAGCATTCTTAGGAACATTATATTTCATTGTTGTTTTGGATTCAACAAAGCTGTCCACATTGCAAGTGAATGACAATTTGACATACTCAAAAGGAGGGTAGAACAAACTACTTGAACTGTATGCCAACATGAATTTCCAAACATAGCAAACCTTTGACTAAAGTCTATCTAAACAGTAAACAGTAAGTGCAACCCACATTATCTAATTTGTTTATAGCACAACTTTCAGTATGACTCTTTTCCTCTGCCGTTATTCGTAAATATCAGGTTGTACAGGACGAGAAACAGGAAGAGAGACAGGACGAGAAACAGGAAGAGAGACAGGAAGAGAGACAGGAAGATAGATAGCGGGAGATAGGAGGAGAGACAGGGGAGAGACAGGAAGAGAGAGAGGAAGAGAGAGAGGAGGATAGATAGGAGGAGATAGAAGGAGAGATAGGAGGAGAGACAGGAAGAGAGAGAGGAAGATAGATAGATAGGGGAAAGACAGGAGTAGAGACAGGAAGAGAGACAGGAAGAGAGACAGGAGGAGAGACAGGAAGAGAGACAGGGGTAGAGACAGGAGTAGAGAACAGGAAGAGAGACAGGAAGAGAGACAGGAAGAGAGACAGGAGGAGAGACAGGAAGAGAGACAGGAGGAGAGACAGGAGTAGAGAACAGGAAGAGAGACAGGAGTAGAGACAGGAAGAGAGACAGGAGGATAGACAGGAGTAGAGACAGGAAGAGAAACAGGAGGATAGACAGGAGTAGAGAACAGGAAGAGAGACGGGAGGAGAGAGAAGGATAGACAGGAAGAGAGACAGGAGGAGAGACAGGAGTAGAGAACAGGAAGAGAGACAGGAGTAGAGACAGGAAGATAGGCAGGAGGATAGACAGGAGTAGAGACAGGAAGAGAGACAGGAGGATAGACAGGAGTAGAGAACAGGAAGAGAGATGGGAGGAGAGAGAAGGATAGACAGGAGGATAGACAGGAGTTGAGAACAGCTGAAGAGGTCTGAGGCAACTAAGCTACATCACTGACTGGCTAATAGAGATACCAAAGCTAGATAATTTACAGGCTAATGTTATACAGATAATGTGCAATTGATCAGAGGCCTGCTAAATAATGCAGGCCCAGGCTTGGGTCATGAAGAGTATTTAAATGGTATTGATAAACTAATCTGCCAAGGTGCATAATGTATTCAGTCACAAAGCTCCCTGCTACTGATCAAACAGTAGGCTTGAACTGGAAGAGCTCAGAGTTTGAAACAAAATAAAACACACAACGAGACAGGAAAATGGTTGGATGAGACAGGAGGTCAGGGGGTGACTGGTGAGGGGTTTGAGGGAAAGAAAGGAGAGAGCGAGGGTTAGACGAAGGGCTGAGCTGTCCATCCCTCCCCTGCATCGCCAGGGGACAACCGAAGGTGTAAAGTTGTTAACGAGCTCATCCACAGTGATGTCATACGGAGAGGAGGTCCATCAGATGAATGAGACGTGTGGCTCTGTAGCCCACATCCTAAGGTGCATTGTGGGAGGACACAGAAACTTTGGGGAGATAGATGATGCACGGGCACATCCTTATTCACTCACAGGTGGCTGGGAAATGGAGAGGCATAGTTAAGAAGAATTAAAGGATGTCTCTCTCTCTCTGCCTGACATGTCTGACATGTTAGTCTTACTGAGGAGTGATAACAATGTGTAGACACAATGTGTTATCAACACTAACACTACCATGTCAGTGCTATCTCCTGTTTGTACCATTTGGTCTGCATTTCTGTCTTTTGTGTATAATAACTACTTATCTACAATGTAATAACTGGAATTAGAAACTGGGTGGTTAAAGCCCTGAACGCTGATTGGCTGACAACCATGGTATATCAGACCGTATACCACGGGTATGACAAAACATTTATTTTGCTGCTCTATTTACGTTGGTAACCAGTTTATAATAGCAATAAGGCGCCTCGGGGGTTTGTGGTACATAGCCAATGTTCCATGGCTAAGGGCTGTGTCCAGGCACTTCGCGTACATTAGAACAGCCCTTAGCCATGGTATATTGGCCATATACCACACATCCTCGGGCCTTATTGGTTAAATAGCCCTTTTCATATAGGTTCCATAGGAATGCCATGACAATGGAATCTCTAAGCGAAATGTTCATAGAACATGAATGGGTTGTGATTTACATAGTTTATACCTTCCTTCTGTGGAGATGAATTGTGATAAGCGTTGATGAGATAAACATATTTATTTCAAAGTAGAGATTAGAAAAAGAGCAATGAAATAACATGTTACATCATGAAATGTTTCTGGTCCACATCAAATAACAACAATTATGTTGTCGAGGACATGATCAGGAATTATCAGGTTTGAAGCAGTCTGAATGACAAGTCCACCAAAACAACTTGAAAGATACCCATCTTATTGTTATTATGAAGAAACTTAGGAGTAAATCTGTTATGATCACGATGATGATCCGCGTCAAATAAAGAAGAAAAACATGTTTCTCTGACCAGTGATATGGTTGTAGCCAGTCCAAGGCCGTAGATGTTTAGTCCAGATTGTTGAGGGAGGGTTTAGAGGGATTATAAAGTAGCAGGAGAACAACACTGTCTAATGCTGAAACGGAGATCCTGGCATATGCACAACAACTTCAGAATAATATCATACATGTCCTATAACAGAATGATACAAGAATAATACACGACGAGACTATCAATATTATTGTCGCTCTAAAATACTTCCAAATACTGTTTGTATAATCAGATGCCTAAACAAAAAATAATGACATGTACTTGAACAAAGCTACTTTAAACAGTACTATTAGTACTTATCCAAATCATTTGGATACATTTAAAGTTTCATGAGTTCCTCCAGCTTTCATCTAGAATATACCGATGGATAATGGGTTTGTTTATATTTAATTTTCCGATATTCTAATATCCATTTTAAAGCTACTGCCTATTTGAGCCCTCCCATCTTAGCCTGTGATGTTCCCTCTTTGCACGATAAAGAGATTTCCAGTGCAAATATCAGCCTTGAGAATATTTATGTGGACCATATTTATGTGCAATATATGAGAGCAGAAAATTCTACTTTAAAGGTCTGGTGGAAAAATAAATAAACAAAGTCAAAATAAATAGCTACAGTAATAAAGTTAAAGTGAACTATTTTGGCTTTTGATATTGATACAGTCCTTGTGGGAGGGCTGGTATGGCCTCCAAATGAATAACAGTAGACCTAATGCCATTTGGGTGCTTAGGAGTGTGTCCAATAGTTTAAGTAATAGCGTTAATGGCGAATTTGAATGAGATTGATTTGAACATCAAACAGGACCTTAAAGGGAGCACTTCCTTCATGGCCGTGGGTTTTAGAAGTTCTGAATTCACTTCTTCTCTGAAGGAAGGAAATCATCTTTTGGCTGCTCGGCTCAGCTCCAACCAGAAAAGCCTGTACTGGGAATGGGGGAGGAGGATTGTGAGGGTAAGGCCCAGAAGAGAGAGAGTGCCCAGTAAGTAAGGTTATTGGAAAATAATTAGCCTAGCCCTGAAATCAGCAGGGATATTAAGCCCACTGGACCCAAATGCTCGCCCCGGCCTCTTTTCTACAGCTAATTAAATCTGAGAAGAACCAATTCATAAGGTTTCTTCATACAGCGACTTTTATTGAATTGCAGAAACGACATACTTTTTTGGAGTGCACGGCAAAAACAGAGTTTATGTAGTCATGAGAAGAAAGCTACACACTCAGGTGTCACTATAGGGGAGAAGCTCGTTGGTGACGTGAGTGATACTGAACAAGTAGGTTCTCTTAGTGATCTGAAAGGAATTGGGTTCCCCTAAATGATCTGTTTGTTTCAGAGGTTGTCAGTGATTCTTTGGTTCCTTTGACTGACACGTTCTTTGACAAAATAGGGGAGGTTGTGGTTCCTCAGCAGGCTGACCATGAGGTTGTTTGTATGTCAGGGGTTGATTTAGCTGACACGTTTCTCACTGAGCAATGGAAGGGAGGATATTCTTCCCAGTCATGTTGTGACACGGCAGTGTCTTGTGATGAGAATCAGGAGCTTGAAGAAGTGAGTTTGGTGGAAATGGCAGATCCATTGTTTTGTCAGGTCCGGTTGTTGAGGGGCGGTTGACAGATCCTGAAGCATGTAGGCCTACAGTGTCTCCGGAAATGGAGGAGGATACTGGTTGAATCAACATCATACTGACTCAAATCTCTAGACACTTTAATAAATGGACCTAATAAAGGTATCACTAGTCACTTCAAATAACGCCACTTTAATCATGTTTACAGATTATATTACTCATCTCATATGTATTTACTGTACCATACCATCTACTGCATCTTGCCTATGCCTCACACCATCGCTCATACATATATTTATATGAACATATTCTTATTCATCCCTTTACATTTGTGTGTATGAGGTAGTTGTTGAATTTGATTTGATTTGATTGTTTCCATGTAATTTCAATAGAATTACGTTGGACAGACGTGGAATATACGTTGAATTGACGTCTGTGGCCAGTGGGGTGAGTGCTCAGGGCTGGAGAAAAGAGGCATTTGGGAGCATGGATGGTGTTCCTAGTGAGTTGGCTAAAGTTGTGGTCGATGCTTACTTGTCCCTGGTGATTGGTTGCTCCAAGTCCCTTATCGATGACTATTTATCAGATGGAGCTTGGTGCTTCTGACCATGGGCCTAGTGAATGGAGTTGGTGTCTCAGTGTAGAATCAGAGGGGTTCCAGGTTGTCCCTTGGTTTGTTCAAGTCACATACTTCCCTCAGGAGAAAATGACCTGAGTGCAGAGCAGTGAATTGTTTTCTCAGAGTTGAGGATTTCTGTAGTTGGGGAGGTTTTCTGGAAAATAAATAGAAAAAAGTATAAAAGTTAGGAACATGCTGGAAAATAGATAGTCACTACTATGTGAGTTTTTCAATGTTATTTTCAAGTTGGGAGAGGTTTTATGATATGGGGGTTAAGTTTCTGTCTCTTGGCAACATGTGCATCCAATACAGTCCTCAAATGCTGGTTTCTCACTTAAACACACACATTCATTCAGATTATAGACCCTGTAACGAGGCCTAGGGCATGTAGACAAAGAGAGTGCAACAATATCCATAGGCTAGTTCTGGGTTTCGTAACATCTCTCCCCTTCCTTCCTTCTCGTTCTCGTTCTCGTTCTCGTTCTCGTTCTCCGTCTCCTTCTCCTTCTCCTTCTCCTTCTCCGTCTCCTTCTCCGTCTCCTTCTCCTTCTCCGTCTCCTTCTCCGTCTCCTTCTCCGTCTCCGTCTCCGTCTCCTTCTCCGTCTCCGTCTCCGTCTCCGTCTCCTTCTCCGTCTCCTTCTCCGTCTCCTTCTCCTTCTCCTTCTCCTTCTCCGTCTCCTTCTCCGTCTCCGTCTCCGTCTCTGTCTCCTTCTGCGTCTCCTTCTCCTTCTCCGTCTCCGTCTCCTTCTCCGTCTCCTCCTTCTCCGTCTCCTTCTCCGTCTCCGTCTCCTTCTCCGTCTCCTTCTCCGTCTCCGTCTCCGTCTCCTTCTCCGTCTCCTTCTCCGTCTCCTTCTCCGTCTCCGTCTCTGTCTCCTTCTCCGTCTCCTTCTCCGTCTCCGTCTCCGTCTCCTTCTCCGTCTCCTTCTCCGTCTCCTTCTCCGTCTCCGTCTCCGTCTCCTTCTCCATCTCCGTCTCCTTCTCCTTCTCCTTCTCCTTCTCCGTCTCCGTCTCCTTCTCCGTCTTCTTCTCCTTCTCCGTCTCCTTCTCCGTCTCCTTCTCCGTCTCCGTCTCCGTCTCCTTCTCCATCTCCGTCTCCTTCTCCTTCTCCTTCTCCTTCTCCGTCTCCGTCTCCTTCTCCGTCTTCTTCTCCTTCTCCGTCTCCTTCTCCGTCTCCGTCTCCTTCTCCGTCTCCTTCTCCGTCTCCTTCTCCGTCTCCTTCTCCGTCTCCTTCTCCGTCTCCTTCTCCTTCTCCGTCTCCGTCTCCGTCTCCTTCTCCTTCTCCGTCTCCTTCTCCGTCTCCGTCTCCTTCTCCGTCTCCGTCTCCGTCTCCTTCTCCGTCTCCTTCTCCTTCTCCGTCTCCTTCTCCTTTTCCTTCTCATTTTCCTTCTCCGTCTCCTTCTCCTTCTCCTTCTCCTTCTCCGTCTCCTTCTCCGTCTCCTTCTCCGTCTCCTTCTCCTTCTCCTTCTCCTTCTCCGTCTCCTTCTCGTTCTCCGTCTCCTTCTCTGTCTCCGTCTCCTTCTCCGTCTCCTTCTCCTTCTCCTTCTCCGTCTCCTTCTCCTTTTCCTTTTACTTCTCCTTCTCCTTCTCCGTCTCCTTCTCCTTTTCCTTCTCCTTTTCCGTCTCCTTCTCCGTCTCCTTCTCCGTCTCCTTCTCCGTCTCCTTCTCCGTCTCCTTCTCCTTCTCCGTCTCCTTCTCCTTCTCCGTCTCCTTCTCCGTCTCCTTCTCCTTCTCCGTCTCCTTCTCCGTCTCCTTCTCCTTCTCCTTTTCAGTCTCCGTCTCCTTCTCCTTCTCCGTCTCCTTTTCCGTCTCCATCTCCTTCTCCGTCTCCGTCTCCTTTTCCGTCTCCATCTCCTTCTCCGTCTCCGTCTCCTTCTCCGTCTCCTTCTCCTTCTCCGTCTCCTTCTCCGTCTCCTTCTCCTTCTCCTTCTCCTTCTCTGTCTCCTTCTCCTTCTCCGTCTCCTTCTCCTTCTCCGTCTCCGTCTCCTTCTCCTTCTCCTTCTCCGTCTCCGTCTCCTTCTCCTTCTTCTTTTCCGTCTCCGTCTCCTTCTCCTTCTCCGTCTCCTCCGTCTCCTTCTCCTTCTCCTTCTCCTTCTCCGTCTCCGTCTCCATCTCCTTTTCCGTCTCCGTCTCCTTCTCCTTCTCCTTTTCCGTCTCCTTCTCCTTCTCCTTCTCCTTTTCCAGAATTCTGTACAGTTCAAATCCCCCTCAATACCATTGAGTTGTTCTGCCCTATTCAAATCTGCCTCAATACCATTGAGTTGTTCTGTACTGTTCAAATCCGCCTCAATACCATTGAGTTGTTCAAATCCGCCTCAATACCATTGAGTTGTTCAAATCCGCCTCAATACCATTGAGTTGTTCTGTACTGTTCATATCCGCCTCAATACCATTGAGTTGTTCCCATCCCCATAGAGATTCATATAGAACCTGGTTCCCACTCTCCCACTCAGTGAACACCATCCCCAGGGTGACCAAACGTCCTCTTGCTTGTCAGCCCGGCAGCAGCTGCTACTTATACCCAGGTCTGGGGCTGCTCAGGAAATCTAGCCCCAGGCTGAGAGGGAGCTGCGCAGGCCTCAGCTCCTAATCACCCCCTCCCAAGACAGCACTCATCAAGACAGCAGCTCCAACAAATCAATCTTCCTCTGACAGTTCATTTAGACTGAATTAATTTGGAATTAGAGGCCATTACGGCAATTGGAAGGCATGGATATTCCCTTAACAAGGGCTGTTATTCCTTCTTCTCTGAGAAGGAAAAGGAGAGAGAGAGAAGCCTTCGACTGGATAAGGTGTTTTCTAGCGCTGCTCAGGGAGGCTGAGGTCGGGATTGGAAATCAGTTGAACAAAGTCATCACTGCTCTCAATCAACATAGCACCTAGGTGTTTTTCAGTGTTTATTTCTGTCCTCGTGCAAAATGAGCCAATAGGGTTGTCAAGAGACAAAGGGGTTGAATGAGAGTTGTATGAGGGTTGTATGAGGGTTTTATAAGAGTTGTATAAGAGTTGTATGAGGGTTGTATACGAGTTGTATGAAGGTTGTATTAGAGTTGTATGAGGGTTGTATGAGAGTTGTATGAGGGTTGTATACGAGTTGTATGAAGGTTGTATTAGAGTTGTATGAGGGTTGTATTAGAGTTGTATGAGGGTTGTATGAGAGTTGTATGACGGTTGTATTAGAGTTGTATGAGGGTTGTATTAGAGTTGTATGAGCGTTGTATTAGAGTTGTATGAGGGTTGTATTAGAGTTGTATGAGGGTTGTATTAGAGTTGTATGAGGGTTGTATGAGAGTTGTATGACGGTTATATAAGAGCTGAAGTCTGTACTTTATGTTGTATACATAATTCAATAAGACTTGATGTGAACGTATAAAGTTTTCATGTTCAAAATATGCATTTAACATAAGAACCAATACAAGGTTCAAAATAAATGCAAAAATAGAAGTATAGTGTTTGTTTTTTACTGCTCCAGATTATTGACTAAATCAGACTTTAAACTGGGCCTTTTGCATGTTACTCTATAGGGTGAAGGAATAGGAGTTCTCCTGCTGGGGCAAATGATCCCAGAGTTTGCTTGGGGTTCACGACCTGTGACCTGCTGGTTTGATCCTTTATTGCCCGAGACAACTAAACTCCATGGAGACACCACTCTGAAAAGATAAACATCAGCTTCCCACTCAGGCTTTCAAACCACTACCCACGCACACGCTCACGCACACGCTCACACACACACACACACACACACACACACACACACACACACACACACACACACACACACACACACACACACACACACACACACACACACACACACACACACACACACACACACACACACACACACAGCTTAATCTTTCAGCAAGGCCGGTCCAGGGACTCCCTCATGCCTGTGAATGGAATGGGGTGGGTGGGGTGGGGAGTGTCTGAATATCTCACCCACCATATTTCATTCTGGGACAAAAAGAAAAAGCCCTTGATGTCTGAGCAGTTAGGCTGCTGTGGATATTAGGGTTTGGGCTGGTTGTTCCTCATTAATGCAGCCCCTCCTCTTCTCCCACCATGGAGTCTGCTGCTCCTCCCCCTTCTCAGGTGAGCAACCTTTCCAGGTCGGTAAAAAGGGAATGGGACCATACTTAAACTGATTATAAATATTTCTCAAAAACGGTAAAGGATTAGAAGATAAAATCTACAAAATTTGAAGGAAAAATGTATTTATGATGTCCACACTTTTTTCAGAAAAGAGTCAAATTACAAATGTTAATTATTTTCTCAGAATCAGGAACATAACGCGCTGCTTCTAGTGACTGGCAACATTGCTGACTAGGTGAACGAGAGTACGGGAGAATTTCAATTGGATACTCCTTGCGTCCTTCTCAATACCCGTTGAAGGAGACGGTCAGAGGGGCGGTACCTCTGGCTTTCTCATCCAACGGGTTTAGAGAAGGAGGTGAGGAGAGAGGACGGGGGGAGTATGCAATTGAGATTCTCCCTCTGAGAGCCCTTCTGCTATTGAGCCGTGAGAGCACAGTCAATATGAACACTAACACACTCCTGTGGAAATACCTCAGAGACCTACAGGGACAAGAGGAGGAGGAGGAGGAGGAGGAGGAGGAGGAGGCGGAGGAGGAGGAGTGGACACAGACAGTTTCATAAGGAAAAAGGTAAATGCTGGGCCACTCATCATACACCCCCCCCATACACACTCGGAATCCCAAAACACTTCCAGCCCCCCGCTGACATGCTCCTTCAACACCTGCCCAATATTCCCAAAGACTATTACAGCCAGG